>NW_019524960.1:138475-197321 GCF_002814215.2 Seriola lalandi dorsalis | reverse complement strand
AAATTGGAATTTTAACACCAAAAGTCATAGCACCCCTTTCGGGATCAAGACGCACGTTTTGATGTATATATTACCGGGGTTTTCTCAAAGCTGCGGGACAAGTTACGCGCCGAAATTTGGCGGAAGAATAATAAACCCGAAACAGAATATTAATAGATGCCCCGAGGCCCCCGAGGCACTCCTCTCAGCTATTCTAGCTGTAGAGGAGTGCCTCGGAGCTGAGCACCCGTGGCACTAATAACTAAAAATATCTGAAGCAACCATCTGAAACCCACTTATAAAAAACTCCAAGTCTGTGTCAATGCAGTCTGAAGGGCAGATGGAAGATTCTGAAAGTGCTACAGTACGTTCCAGGGTTGACAGAGAGATTTCATTAAAGTGAGTCAGTGCTGGAGAGAGGCAGGAGTCAACATCAAGCTCTCTGAATTCTGTTAATGTCCTTCACATCTCTCTGGGGAGGATTTGAACGGCTGCTTTAAACAGGGGACCAATCACAGCGTTTAAGGGTTTTAAAGGAGCTATTTGTCAGTCAATCCAATAGTTTCTTGCTTCTTTGACTGCACACTGATAAGTGGACATCAGATGTTCAAGAGAAGTGAGGATATCACTTTGTTTATACCTCTTCCATTTCCACTCTGCCCTCAAGTATTGTATTTTTAAATTCCTTATTTCTTCATGTAGAGAGAGAAGCTAAAGAATCTCAAATATTTGTGCAAGACCTATTAAAAACACTGACAAGCTGCTTTACGGTGAGGCCATGATGTTAATGGCTACTAAAAAAAAGTGTTAGAGTCATTAAAAGCTTGACAGAAATGACGAAAGAAGAGTGAATTTAGTGGGCGGGAGTGAATCGGTGTGGGGAGGTTTACGGTGGGGAGAGACAAACAGTACCTGGATGAGCTCTGCTTTGTGACCAGAGATGGCAAAATCAACCAAATTCACATCTTTAACACTGAAATTTTAGGAGAGCACAGTGTGCTCTGTGATGCTTGATATATTCTGTTTGATTAAAAGAGTCTAAAAGTTTGATAATATCAGAAGTAAAAGAGGCAACAAACAGCCCGCGCTAGCATCGCTGTGATATGCTCCCCAGCAACGTTGACAATTAGCCAGCTAACGATAGCAACATCTGCCGAAACACATTTATAATGTGGCTAACAGCAAGTTTCCTAACGTTATCATGTCTACTGTAGTTGTCATGAATGAAAACAGACATGCAACATTATGCAGCATCAAGTTACTGACATATCGAGAAGAAAAACCAAAGTCAAGCTGAAGCCCTTTAGCAGCTTGTAGGGTTTTGCATCTTGCTAAAGCTACACCAGTGTTGGCTCCATGGTCAGACTGGGAAAGAAATTAAGACCGTGGTTGCAGAAATGACAGAGCCGGTAAAGACACTGAAGGAGCCAGTAAACATATTGACTGAGCGCATATGCTGCGTACTGTGGGCAGTGCCGGTGTTTTTATAAACATGAGGAGGACCAATGGTTTAAGAGGAGGGATTCACATGCACTAACATGCACACTAAAGTGCACTAACACGCACACACTACCAGACTGGCTACCATAAAAGAGAACAGAGAAACTCAGATAACAGCCCATTCTCCGCCGCCATTACTTCACTATATCTTTACATAGAAAATAGTTGTTTACTTCTCTATTACTGTTTAAAATCTCATTTACAGAAACTTTAAATTTAGGGGATCTGTAAGAAATAAAATGCATAATTTATTTTTTTTCAACAAAAACTAAGACTGTGGAAGACAAAAGGTGAAAAATCAGCCGAGTGAGAACAACTAAAATGATTTCTGTGTATTACTGCAAGGCCCCTGCTTTGACCCGTCAATCTTGGCTGGTGGAAAAATAAGACAAAATTCTGGGAGGCATGACTCAAGAGAGCGGCATATTCATCAGGATTAATCCAAGACTCTGTGAAATAAAAAATCAATATTGGTCATGATAAAATCCTGGCAGATAAAAGACTTATTAGCGAGGGATCTTGCATTAAGTAAGACCTGAGGGAAGGGAAGAAGGGGCTATAATCAGATTGTTTCTCTATAGACTGTCAGTAAAAGTTGGTGTTGCACAGTTTCAGTGACCTGATCAACATGAGGGAGTTAGTGAGGTAAATAAAATGTGCTACAGCAGCAGGACAGCCACTGTCAGGGACATAGGGCTATGAAGTACACCCATATGGAAATGTAACATATGACATAAATATATGTTCCCATATCAATAGATAGATAGATAGATAGATAGATAGATAGATAGATAGATAGATTTTTTGTTTTTCATCTCTGAAAAAAGAGGAAAGTGTCTTTTTTTATTGTCAGATTTTTGTTAGTTTTTTTTTTTGTTGTTGTTAATTTTTTAATGCTCATTTTGGCCCCAAGAGGCTGAAGTGCATCACTATACTGTCTCGATCTGCCCCTCCGTGGACCACATCTGTTTTCACAGATGGGAAAAAAAGAAAAAGAAAAACGATCCTGGCAAAAATTTAAAAAAAAAAAAAAAAAGAAAGAAAAATTCACTTGCCTTTCTGGGCTTCCGTAGCTGCTAGTAGGTTTGATGGCAGGTCCAGTGACCTATGTCTGAGGCATAAGATGCATGTAAGATGAATAATTAAATGAGCAGAAAAGGCAAAGTTAACTTAACACTGGAATTATATTCAGGTTCCTTTAGACTGTCATGTAAATTTATTGCAAGTCACACTGTGTGAGACGGATCTAATGAAATCTTGGTCCCAATCTGTGTCAGACTATACAATATTATTTGAGACCATCGGTTGTCTGGTGAATCGTGTTACTAAAATGGAGATTTTATTCAAACTGTTGTGCCAGCCATTGAATTCTTCATCATTTCATGTCGTATTCCGATTGGTTGGTTTGTGGATGTGGGTCATAGCAGCGGTCACATTGTCAGAATTTGATTCTAAATTTCTGACACTGCACAGAATTTTGCCTCAGGCTGTTTTCAACCTCCGAAGCTCAGTGGACTTTTCTTATAGTGAAATCTATAGGACCAGGTTTTAGATTGATGACCACATCCCTTGCCCAAAATTGTACAATGTAAAAGAACCTTTATGAAGAGATTTCTAAACTTACAGTACATGGCATATGAGTGTTGTATTAAGATAGATTTGAACCTATCCTTTAGTTTCCTCTAAGTATAACTGCTAAGCTATCCTTCAAAACATGTGGACCGAACTTCACATAGTACAAAAATGTCGGAAACACTCTCCCCACATTGTATCACTCACCGGCACTTGATGTCTTTTCATTAACATTTCATTGGACACATCACTGCGCTGATCACTGATAATAGGCCGGCTCTATATTACTGCTGACTGCTGGTCACATGACCTACTCCATTAGCTGCCATGTCTTCATTTTCTCTTCATAGCACGTCAGCCTCTGTAACACCACAGCCTGTTGTCCTGGAGGCGGCTAATGAATTTATTTAGCCCAAAGGAAAAATTCATCACAGGTTTTGTTAAAACTTTTAAACACTTGTGAAGTTGATTTATGTCTGGTGGCTGATTCAAACCTTTCATATGAGAAGAATATTTTAAAGTGGAATGACTCGAATGGGATATTGATTTACATATCTACTGATGCTGATGCAGTGGGAAAATGAAAAAAGATAGAAATATGTCGAGCACTTCTTTAACAAATCAGGCATGAAGGCCAATAGCAGCGCTGTATCTTGGGATATTAATAAAAGCATGTACATGGTGTGTCTTGTGCAGCCACAAATAGCATGACAAATCAGAGCTGTGGCTGATAATGGATAGTCAGGCCATTACTGACACTGTCCCCCGCCCGGCCATTTTTTCTTCATCATAAACTATGTGTGAGGTGCTGGTGGCTCGCAAAGTGTTATTTTTTCACACCTGCTTCAGGCTAAAGAAACACTGATGAATTAAACAACAGGAAACCAATCAATCTGAGCGAGCCGATTTGTCAGGTATGAGCGACTGGATCGCCGCCTGTGACAAATTCAGCCCTGGCTGCCGCTGCTTGCTTCTGGGTGTTCATCCAAACCGCTGGGAGCCTCGGAGAGAGTGAACAGATCTGCACACTGTCAAATAACACACTGTGCAATTCACATCAAACACCCACCTCATGCTTGTCCAGCAAGCTACTTGCAGCAGCTCCTCGCCTGCGTGGCCACTGTAAGGTCAGGGAATTCATGTTTGGTCAAATCTTAGCTAGAAAATTGTGTCAGTTTTCTCCATGAAACCTTTGTGGTATATTGTAAGAAAGTGTTGTTCCAAAATAAACATAAAAAGTATAAGAAAATTTTTTTAAAAATAAGCTTTTTGTTGGGTAATAGCAATTTTAAAAAATAACATCCTGTTTATTGAAGCATCATTTGTGTTTAATTCTTGCAGTTTTTACTTCAGCATGCCTTTTTAAAAGTCCAGGTCGTTTGTGTCAGTCATGAGAAACCAGTTCCTTAAGTCTAAGTAATTACAGCGCCAGTGACATAGGCTAAGTGGTTAACATTTCATAATAATGAGCTGACTTTAAAAAAAATCTCATATTAGTATTATGAGGCTCTTAGCCTCTCTTCTGATTGGCTGACTGTTTTCTGAGAGATCTAATAAAAAATATATCAGATTTCAGATAAAAACATTCCTGCAAGGTTGGATGGTGGGTCCAGGTGGGTGGGGCCTGGGGCATGGCTGAGAACAGTGACTGCTTTGTTGTGACATCACAAAGTTCCATATGTCCTGACGGCTGGTTTTAAGGCTCAGTTTCTGAATACAGGCTGTGTGCATTTCTCTGTGGACTGAGGCTTTGATGCTTTCACAGTATTAATATAGAAGCTAGACCTGCTTTATAATCAAACATCACATGGACATCTTCCTTTAAAACCTTTAAGATAGCAGCACAAAATAATAGTGGTTTTCAGGCTGTGGCTGATTAGTTTGATCAATGTATTCTTTACTGTGGTCTCTGGGCCGTATTCTTTACCAGTTTAAGCCTTTGTATTGAAACTTATAAATATCTGCTCTCTGGAAACTTTTTAATGTTCAAGTCACTGAACACTTTTGTAGCTTTTTAATGACTGAAACCAAATATTACTGCATTGTCTAACAGTAACTTCTTATTTATTCTTTGTACGACGATTTCTGAGACTTTCTGTATCTACAACCCAGTGAAACAGCATAAATGTCTGAGAAAATGTACGATTCATGACATTGAAAAATAGAAAGAGACTGAGAACCCGGTGACCCAGTGAGATGCAGCCAGCATGAGGTTATGATGGTAAGCTTTTCATCCTGCCGTCCAGTGTGCACATGCAGGTGTTCGGGCACCAGTTCCCTTCAGAACAGGTTTCCTCAACAAATTCACACCCATGAAAAAAAAAAAGGAAAAATCTCAGTCAACCTCTTGAGCACCAAACCTGAGGTCTTCGTCAGATGACATACCTACTAAACTTTTAATCCTACAGCAGTCTACTTCTCTGCTCAGCTGTGTGTTTGTGTGTGTGTGTGTGTGTGTGTGTGTGTGTGTGTGTGTGTGTGTGTGTGTGTGATCTTTATGGATGGCCCAGAGAATCAATCAAACAGAATCAAGTTCCAGCCTCCGTGCCTCTGTCTTGTCAAGTGGCAGCAAGCTGACCGATGGTCCAGATTTGAGATGATCTACATGCCTTTACGTAAGTGGGACTAATCCATCAAGAGCAGACCACAGAAGCTCACTCCATCATTTCCGTTCACACACAAACACAGGGGGAGTTTTTTTTTTTTTATCTCCCAGGAGGAAACAAAAAGAAAAAAACTATTTTGCTGCAAAGTTGTTGAACAGTTGACATCATTTTTAAACATCAGAGATGAGACCATAAACAGTTTCAATCTGAATAAATCGCACAGGTCAAACGTGTGTGCAGTTTCCAGATGTGAATTACATCCAACACCTGCACTGAAAGTAGAATTGGGAAAAGTTCCAGCAGTGCAAATTAAGAAGGCTACAGCCCTGCGTTCAGCTATAGGAGCAGCAATATAAAGCAGCACACAGCAACGATACAGGACTTCTTACAGGATGGTTTCTCTTTATTACAACTGAATCCTGAGCATGAAAGTTCTTTTTTTTTTTAACATGGAAATTTCTTCTTTTTCCACAGCTTGCAACCACATGTCACCGTTTTCATCAGTTTTTAGTGACCACAGTTCCATATTTAAATCATCATTTAAATCACTGTTTCAACAGTTATGAACCCCCAAATAATATCAGAACCTCAAATTGCCCCTGATGGCTCTTCCATCAGTGTATGAGTGTGTGTATGGGGGTGGTGTATAAATATACAGTGAATGAGTGAATGTGGCTTGTATTGTAAGGCACTTTGAGTGGTCGATAAGACTAGAAAGGTGCTTTACAAGTGAACTCATTTACCATTCACAAACAGAAAATGGGTAGTTAAAGGTCCCATATAGTCTAAAGGTAGATGTCCATGGGCTGTTTGATTATAAAGCAGGTCTACGTTCTATATTAATACTGTGAAAGTATCAAAGCCAAATTCAGAAACTGAGCCACGCCCTAAGCCCCGCCCACCTGGACCTACCATCCAACCTTGCAGGATTTGCTGAAGTGTTTACCTGAAATCTGCTAATAGTTTTATTGGATCAATCAGGAAACAGTCAGCCCAATGTTTTTCTCATCCATTAGAAGACAGTCAGAACATAATCAAAGGCTAATTTAACTTCAATTAATAAAAATACAACTGGACTTTGCTTTGCTACTGTTCACATGTGGCGCTGTGGCTCACAGTCACACATAGGTTTGACTGATTTACTGAACTGGGGTTATTTTTTTTCAAACCACACATCATGTCTCAGCTATTTCAGAGGTCTGTCAAGTGACCAAAAGAATCTTTTCAACTTCAGTCAGAACTTTTCAGAATAAAAGCTCTCAATAGCTCGAAATAAAGCATTGCTGCAAAAAACGAACTTTCTTGCGCTTTTACTATGTAGGGAAAATCACTAAAAAGGTAGTGATTTTGCAGATAACTGTTTTTAAATGACCACTGCTTTAGTGGTTATAAATATCCACAGAAAATCTGGTCCAGAGCAACTTGTCTGATTCTTAAAGCTACAGGTCAAAGTGTTGAATGTACAGTGAAACAATGCGGACAAAATGTTCTTTGTTGGAAATTCATTACAAAGCTTTGGTATATTTGTTCGATAATCAGTGTAGACACACAGTCTTACTGACCACACCTCTGCAGAACATCCTTCAAAGTTCTGTACGTTACCTCGTCGAACCACCACCTACAATTCCTAACTGAGCATGGCCCCATTCCCACCAGCGCCCTGAAGCCAACCTTCTCCCATGAGTTTTTCATCTAATCCCACATTTTTTCCCCAAAAGCTCACATCCCTTTCCTTCCACAATTAATTTACTCATTTATCCTCTGTTCCAGTCAAGGTCAAGGCCTGTGATATTTTAATTAAAGAGGAGAGGAAGAAGAAAGTTTTCTGTCTTCAAATGAAGCCTCAAATTTGTGAGCTGTTCAATCAGATCTTTTAAACTCACTTAACCCCTGATTAATCCCCAGCGCTCTTCAGTTGGCCGCGCTTCCTGCTTATGAAATTAAGAGCAAAGGAAGCCTCAATAACAGATTCAGCGCACATTGCTGGGATAGATCGGAGACTTGACAAGCATATGCAAAATCACACAGGCGGCATGAACAGGAGAGTTCATGGATGTGATGGAAGCTCTTTGGCTCTCAGTACATCTCTCTTCTTTCCAGGGTCGCTGTGCATGAAGAAATAAACCATTTGTGCAATCTCTCCAGTTTGTCAAATTGTTCTTAGATTTGGCTGAACAAAGGTGGAAAGAACAGGAGCCACTTATCTTTCCACTTATATTATCTTTTATTTTCAGCAAGTGCCAGAGGTACAAATTTAAGACTTTTGTTTAAATTGTTTTATCAGAATAAAAGAGTCAGTGTGCTGGCTGGACTATCGCTGACAGGCTTGTGTGGTGAATATGAGGTTTTGATTGGTCATTAAAAGAGGAAGTCCATAGCTTCAGGCCATAGGCAGCTCATGATAGGCTGCATACTGTCCAGTCACGTGATGATAGATCTGTACGAACAAGAGCAGATGTGACAGTTAAAATTAAAAACAGTGTAAAAATTAACTAGAAAATTAAAAAACCTTTCTGTCAATTTCTGTTGATACTTTATTTTTCTATACTTGTTTTAAGTTCAGTTGTTCATCTTTTACTTTAAAGTAATTTTAGATAAAAAATGTCAGATAGAACGTTTAATGCAGTAAAGTAAGATATAGAGAAAGTAGTGTGTGTGTGATGAGTCCTCACCTGTCTCTCAATATCAGCCAATAGGCTACTGGCTCCCAGGCGGAACAGGTGAGGACTGAGCCAATCATTTCCCAGCTCCTCTTTGATCAGAGTGAGCCACACCAGAGACTCCTGAGCTGTTCGGATCCCCCCCGCCGGCTTAAAGCCCACCTGAGGAAACACACACTTCTGTTAACAGGACACACATTTCACTTAAAAAGGTGCACTATGCATTCCTGCATGGTTTCAGCGTGATTTTATTTTTGTCTCAGATCATAGGCATCTCCCCTTGATCTGCTAGCTGCCTGCCCCCTGAATACACTGTGAAAAAGCGCGGTCTCTGGAGACAACACAGGCGTCACAAACACAGACTGTGCCCAAAAACATAACAAACCACGTTCCAGCCAATCACCGACAAGATGGTTGGGCGAGGGGTGGGGGTTAGTTCGCGTGCACATATGGGGGGGGCAGTGAGCAGAGTTGATAGAGTAGCGTGAGTATCTGAGAGTAGATAGCTGGACGGCGCCGTGAACTAGGGCTCACGACTCAACGATATATTTTGGGAAATGGCCGAGGCACGGACACGACCAAAGAAAAGACGAATATATAGCGAGGAGGAGAGAAATGGAGAAGGAACAAACGGAGACCCGCATTTATATCGGGGAACCCTGTATTCAGAAACTGAGCCTTAGAACCAGCCGTCTGTTACTTTGTGATGTCACAGCAAAGCAGTCACTGCTATGCCCTAAGCCCCACCCACCTGGATCCACCATCCAACCTTGCAGGATTTGGTTTCTCTGAGTGTTTTCCTGGAATCTGCTATATTTCTATGGGATCACTCAGAATTAGAATCAGGGAATGAGGATATTGTTTTTAAAAAAGCAAAATGTAAGAACTTTTTTTTCTTAAATAACATGGTAACATGTAAATCTCCATGGATGCAGCCGGGCTGGGCGTATTGTACTGTAACAGCGTGGTCATTGGAGGACTTTTCTTCCCAGCATATCCAGCATCACTCAATACATCTGACACAACAATGCAGTTGGTTAAGTTACAATGCCAACATTACAGGATCATTAAAATATAGCAGGTTAAATAAGGTTATATCCATGTTAGGAAAGTAATATGTATACAGTCATCGCAATGAGTTCTCCTTTTCAAAGCTAGACAGATAGCTAATAGAGTGAAGTTCTCCAATTAACACAAGATGCTAGTTTTCTTGGTATTATCTTTGTCTTCGGCTGCTGATCTGAAGTATCAACATATATCAGCTTTTCCTTTTTGATGGAGGAAGAACTTGTGTTGACTCTTTCTCTGTCTGTTTTAATCCACCTTCTGTCACAATCACTGCCAGTGTCTAGTCTGCAGTGTGGGGAGTAAACAACTAAAATGTAATTTGATTATTGTTATTTGAAGTTTGCATGAGACACTTACAACAAGAACAATGTGTGTGTACTGCACCAGGGTTCAGTAAATTTGAGGTCCTTGTTTTAAGGTTTGTGTAGATTTTTGCTCTTGATCTGACATGACATCGGTGCCTCTGTTCACTGAGCAGATTTATAAGTTCCTGGCCTTTAAAATCCCATGGCTGGTTACGAAATGGAACTAATAAATTAGACAACACACTAGTAAAGACGACAACTTCCATGCAGCTGATCTACAGTGTGCGCCCCATTTTCCCTCTTTCTCATTAACCAGGAAATATTCACGCCCCACAGAAAGGCAGGAGTTAAGTACTGTACCTTGTGGCCTGTACACAAGAGGTAGTCACGGATGGCTCTCACCATCACTATGGCAACTGGGTAAGTAGCGTTGACAGCTTCCTTTCCTGTGGACGTCTTGATGAAGTCCGAACCTGTTGGGTTTGAACAGGTGACATGTAGTGGAGCATGTGACACAGTCCTGCAGATATTGTCATGTTGCACTTATCATCCATCTGTCAGTATGTTTTCTATTTAGCCGTTCCACATTCAAACCCGTGCATGAAGATTTCACATGTGACGAGCTGCTGAAGTCGGGGAGCAGAGTCAGCACCACGGTGTCCGTGTGAGGGTGCAGACAGAGGACGGACAGGGCATTACTCTGATAGTCTGGCCGGGCCAGACAAGAACATATGCTGCTGCTGATGGCTAACAGAGGGCAGCTGCATGCTCATCAATAAAATCCTTAATTTTTCCTTCCCTTTCTTCACAGCCAATTATGTTTTATCAGCTTTCCTGATAAAAATAGAAGATGAAATGATGCTCTTTAATAGATTACCCACAAACTGCGGGCTGCAGGAAAGAAAAAAAAAATCACCCCTTCTGCCTCCCTGGTGTATAATGACTGTTCATTACTGAACAGAACAAGATGAACATTTTCCAGTTCATTAAAGACATGTTCTATGTATTCTTCCAGTCAGGTCTTTTTTTCAGCCTCTCTCCCCTCTTCCTCAAACTGGCATAATCCTTAAGATTCGTTATGGGGAGTCTTAATTACCAGATAATGGATAACGGTTATTAAATGCGGGTGGCGGTAATGAAGCTCTATTCATTTGCATGGGCAGGGGGATACTGGCGGGGAACGGCAGAGTAAAATAGCCTGCATCAGAGATTAATAGGTGAAATTATCATTCAATTTCAGGAATCTCATACGCAATTCATAGGAACAAGGGGAGATTAAGGAGCGAGTGTGGCGACAAAAGCAATGCATTTTAATAATGATCTCTATCAGAGCCCCTGACAATTTGGTTCTGTAATCGGCTTATTATGTGATGGCTAGTTAAGCATACTGTGTGTGTGTGTGTGTGTGTGTGTGTCTGTGTGTGTGTGTGTGTGTGTGTGCGTGCGTGAGAGAAGGAGAGCTCTTCTCATCAGGTTCGCCTTTACAAAAGGCAAGAGGAAACATTAAGCAGCAGCGCCACAAGCTGGATGACAACAGGAATTACACCAAGACTTCACCTTTCACTGACTTAGACTTCAGACTGTTAAAAACCTCTTTAGCGCCTCATGACAATCAGACCAATGACATCACGAGCGAGTTGTGGGTTGTCCTTCAGGAGACTGAGGTCAAACACCTGTTCCATCGGAGAGAACACGGAACTATATATATCACACTGTGCACCGTGTCTATACAGGAGGTGTAGCGTGAGCAGAGCAGCAGCAGCTCACATCCTACATCTGTGTTTTACAGCATTAGGAGCCTAATGCAGTTACTGTAATTATTGTGTTGAATCGCATGATTAAAACACGAGTCGTTATGCAGCCTGGGTGGAAAGCTTGACTGATTAAAATACAACTTATCTGTTCTGTCAGACACATGAGACGGACAGCTGAAAATCACGGCTGAAACGCCTCCTCTGTAGACAGAACGTTAGTATCTCATTCTTTAAGTAGCTTATTAAACCAATTCTAATTCTGTCTGCATAAGAATAACAAGCCTAAGCTTTAAAATTTGTCATGATTATGCTTAATGGATTTCATGAAGGCAGTAGACAATGTGTTGTATTATTTAACAGATGTTTGTCTGACAGGAGCCACTGCTCTAGTTAAACCTGAACATGTGGAATATTCATACACACTCACATCAATCTGCTGCAGTGGTTAAGGTTGTTACTGTCAGTCTACTGCCGTGGTTTTTCAGCCTGCATGTAGGACAATCCAAGAAAGTCCACTTTTCTTTAGTTGCTATTTAAAGACTTGAACTTACTATAAGATAAAGACCAGCTGCTTTCTGCTCTAACACACCCACCGACACATCTGCAGGGTGTCGCCATGTGTTTGCATTTCGTTAACAAAATTATACTCACACACAACCCCTATGTGATTTGCTCTTTTACAGTACTCTGTGGAAACATGTTTGGCTTGTTTGTGTGATGTATCCGCCGGTACAAACAGACAGACTGATGATAAGTTTCTCATTTAGGAATAAACAGAATAAGCCTTTTTGTTAAAATGTCAACTGTCAACTAATTCCTTTAAAGAAGCTATCTGTAAGTTTTGCTATCGCTACATAGCCAACGTTAGCATCAACAGCAGCCATTGTTGTGTTTACAATACAAGAGGATATACTGTAATACACCTTCTGAACAGCGCTACTTCTTCATGGCACTGGACCCTACAGTGACTCACTATTGGAAAGTGACAAGACGGGCTAGCTGGTTAGCATGCTAACTTCAATAGATGAAAAGAAGTGATAGAATTAAAAGTAAAACAAGAGGTTTGCTTACCACCTCTGGAGACAGCTCTTGGTGAGTAAGGGAATCAAATTTGATGAAGTAAACAGTTGGTAATGCTAACGCTAGTGATGTAGAGATAGCAAAACTCTCAAATAGCTCCTTTAAATGTAAATTTAACAGGAGACATAAAGTCACATTTTATAAAAAATAAAATGTGACTATGACTAAGACACACTGAAAGATGTCAGAGTAGGTTATGGTGAGACTGACCAGCCATCATGGCGACCATGCTGGCCTTGTAGACGTTGGTGAAGGTGCCTAGCTCTCCAATAGCCAGGATGGTTTTCATGTGGGCGTCACCACAGGCCTCCCGAAACTGACGGATCTCATCGTACATGGCTGTAGAGGGAGACAGGAAACAGTTAATGAACCTACTTTATTTCCTAAAACATTCGGGAAGATTCAATACAGTAAAAATAAAACTATATTTTAGTTGTGATCAGTTGAGAAATACACAAAAAACTGTCAAGTTCTGTCGCTGTTGGGTTTTCCCACTGTACATGCTGGGGGGTTGTGGTTTCATATGTCCCAGCAAAGGTCATCAGCACAGCCCCATCAGCCCATCAGCCCCTCAGCCCATCAGCCCCTCTTTGGACAACTCTCCCAGGAAGCAGTCACACACCTCCAGCAGGCGTCTGAAGGAGGAGACAGGGAGAAGTCATTACAGAACTACGTCTCAGCTCCACCCTTCTCTTCCTCCCCTGTCTCCTCCAGCAGTGGGTCCTCAGCCTGCTCCACGACACCCCGTCGCTAAGAGTCGACACCCCGCCTGCACCAGGGCAAACCTGCCTGTCGAATCGCCCCGCAAGCAGAGGCGGCAATGATGATGAGATGTGGTGGATGTGTGATTGCCATGCACAGCAGCTCGTTGAAGAGCCAGCCACTTCTCAAAAAAAGAGCAATTTTGTGAACAATCACTTCTTCGCTGCTTTCCCCTCCTCTGAGTGGTTCGCAGTTCTTTCTGTTAACGCACATGTTTCCCCTACACATGTTGACTCCTCTACACTCACAGCTGTTGAGTCAGGCTCTTCTCACTCCCACATTGCCACAAGCGAAACAGATTTTTCATCTCAAGTGAACACAACAGCGCGTCCGCACACCCCCCCGCCTCTCTGTGGCCTCCCCACTTCTCACCCATTTGTGTGCGTTAGTGGTTACTGACATACATGGTTCGCCACAATGATGCAGTTATTGTTAGGCAAAATAGCAATTTCCATTGTGCGCAGAAGTGTGCCCAATTTTATTCAATCCAGCATTTTTCGGGAAATCAGCGAATGCCTATGGGCTTAACCCCTGAATGGGAACATTTATGTAGAGAAATGTCTTTGGGCATCCACCAATTAAACGCTTCTTGAAAAGGAGTAAGAAAACAGCAACCTGTGTTTCGCTCGATGACGCAGTAGAAATTACCTTTTGTTTTACTCACCAGGCAACTCCCCTTTCAAGCCAAAAATGCAACCTCTCTTGGATTACTTCCACTCTTTTTATTATTATTATTTTTTAATATTTTGTATGTCTACCATTGTTTCTGATGTTAGATTCGATCCTCCTGGGCTTGGATGATACCAGTCTTGCACAAATCTGTGGAGAGATGTTCTACTTCCTCACAGATGATTCTCTTCAGCTGCTCTTTGCTGGAAGGGTTTTGTTGCTCTATCTTCTACTTTAAAATAATCTGAAGGTGTTCTATCGGATTCAAGTCAGAAGAAAACTTTTTTTTTTCCATCACAAACTCTTCTGTGATTTTTGCAGTGTTTGTGATCAGTGTCGGAAAAATCCTCTCCTGTCAAGCTTCTTGAGACTGGGAGTCATCTTTTCATTCTGTGTTATATACATGAGCTCACATCCATAGTGCCATCTATAAATGTCATCTCCCTACACCTTTTGCTCTTATGCAGTCCCATATAACTCCCACCTCCACGTTTCATGATAAGCACTATACAATCACTGTGGTTGTCCTGACCAGGTCCGCAGCAAACATGCCGGATGATTTTGGTTTCATCGGAACAAAGAACGTACTGCCAACATTCATCAGACTTTTTCATATGCTTTGTCAAAGTTTAATCTTTTTTTCTTGAATGCTGTCTAGGGCTGAGCGATTAATCGCTTTTGCGGTAATATCGCGATATGATAAAACACGATTTTCTAACCTCAAAGGCTGCAATTACACTCTGGTCACGTGACATGCAAGCGAGAGCAGAACAGTCGGCTAAAAGAGGGAGCAACAACTTGACACGCTACACTTCGACCTGTTGTATAATGGCCTCAGGCTCGACAGAACCTGGCACTGCAGAAACTTTAGTGTCAACGAGGAGCAGCACGTCGGTTGTGTGGAACTATTTTGGCTTTAAAAAAGAAGATGCTGCTCAGCGTCAGGTATTGTGCAGAACCTGCCTTGCTGCTGTTGCTACCTCACGGGGCAACACCTCTAACCTGTATCAGCACAACAAAGCCATGTACGATAGTTGCATGGATAAAATGCTGACGATTGTGTCAGATAAGACAAATACCACCCGACAACGATCACTGACCGAAATGTTTGAAAGCATAACCCCAAATGAACGTAATTAAAAAATAATTGCATATTAATTAATAAAAATCACAATTATATTATTTTCCCAAATTGTTCAGCCCTAATGCCGTCCATAGAGGTTGACTTCATGCAGTCCTTCTCACCATCTCATCAGTCACTGAAATATTGGTCTCCATGGATAATCTTTGTGCCAAGTCAAAAGCACTTACTCATCTGTTTTACATTTGACACAGTGGTTACAAGTAAACTGACTTTTGTTCCAGTGGCCCATTGTACTATGGGTCTATTCTTCAAGTCTTTCCGACCCGTTTGTTTGTAATGATACATAAGATAAAAAAAAAACAAAAACACTTCAACTTCAAGTTCCTCTCCAGACATGTTTTTTTTTTTTTTTTTTTTTTTTTTTTTTTTTTAAACTGGGTCTGAAGCTCATCTCCTCTTACTCCCTGATTGAGATATCTGGATCAGGCCTTATGCCCCGCCCACCAGCTGCTTGCTCCAGCTGGACAGGTGAAAGAGCAGAGAGCATCAAGATGGTCAGAGGAGGAAACATGTTTGAGCCTCAGTCAGACCCAGACTCAGATGAGGAGTCTGTTGAGATCAGAACCAGAGACTAGCAGACGGATCAGAATGGTTAGCATAGTTAGCATCTTTTATTTATGTTGTTTGTTAACTTGTAACTGGCAGTGGCTGAGGCTTGTGCTAATGCTAACTCTCTCTCTCTCTGTACTGACAAGGCTTCAGGTTTATTTAACCCGGAGGGGGTTTTTAAAATAACACAATTACTGTTTTAGTGATATTGCACAGGGGTGTACTCAGTTGTGTTGTGTACAGTATGTGCTGTCTGTCTCTCCATCTTGCCTCATTATTCAAAATTATGGGATTGATTTCCCCCCTCCTCAAAGAAATGAGATGGAGAGGAGGAGTCTCATTGCCTCTGTTCAGTGCATGCACTGTCTCATTATATGACGCACACAGCAGCCTTCAGACAGACCCAACAGCTGCTTGTGCACTATAGAGATAATTCCCAAGGGAAGCCTCTGACAAAACAGCAGCTGTCTCATTGGTTGTGCGAGGAAGGACCACCCACATGGTATCCGTGCTCATTCTATGAGAGCCTCGTCCTCCTCCGCAGCTCCGTTCAGCAGAGTGACAGTAGATGATATCTCTGCAGCGGCATCACAGGCTTCCCCTTCTCCCTGTATCCATTTCTGCCAACAGTATGTGACATGTCTGAGTTTTCCCTTAACTCACAGGGTATTGAGTGACATTTGCCATAGAGAGGTTAATATGTATGTGCACACTGTCAGACATTTGGTTCTCATGTAGGAGCTTCTGGTTTGTTACAGTATTCAACAATTGTCTCTGTCTGCTCTCCCGGCATAAGTTTGCTGTGTTTGTGTAAGTCTTACTCTACCACCCACCCGCCATGTGATATCTTCCAGTTGCACACATCAAGCCCCTGCTAGTGTTCTTCCCTCTCGCTCCTGCTCTGCTCGAACTTGGGACTTCTACCGTGTTTTACAGTAATAATCACCAGCTGCTTCCTCACAGCAGCATGAGCGTGGAGAGCGTTATTGCCCTGGATTATTCAGACAGGTCTTAGTGCAGCAGAGGGTTGTGGCTTGAATGAAATTTTTGATTTTATTACATGGAAGGTATGGTGCTTGTTAACTGATGTGACCACTCTGGTGGTCCAGTAGGGCATTGACCACATCAAACTTTGCCTTTATCTCAATATCGACAGCTCTAAGAGGGCGAAGCCTATACAAAATACAACATTTCATAACCCCAGATTCTACAAGTATAAGTGTAGCGCACTAAGCTGCAGGCCCCACTCTTCATGACTGGGCACTGGTTTAAACCCAATAGCGACAGTTCTACGCCTTATACTCAGAGTCTGTGGATACAATGTGTAACCAGTGACCACATCAGTATTTGTTCTTTAGCATCGACTACAGCTACACTGTGGACACAAAAACATAGTTTGAGCCACTCAATATTTGCTAATTAAGCCCTGACATAAGAAAAATGTTTTTTGCTTCATAGTAAGAAGCAGTTTTCATGTTAATAACAAATAGAGTTTCCTCCACCAACCAGCCAAGTTACAGGAAAAAGTTGACCTTTGACCATTTGGATATAAAATGTCATCACTTCATTTTATCCTTATAGACATTTGAGTTACATTTTGTCATAATTAGTGAATTCATGAGTTATGGCCAACAACATGTTTTTTGATGTCACTTTGACCTTTGACCACCAAAATCTAATCAGTTGATCCTTAAGTCCAAATGGACATTTGTGTCAAATTTGACGAAGTTCCCTCAAGGCCTCACTGAGAAATCACATTCACAAGGACGGACGGATGGACAGACAACCTGAAAACATAAAGCCTCCGGCTCCGGCTATCGCCAGCACAGAGGCATTAAAACAACAAAAAAACTGAACATCTGCATCTCCATGACAACTGGAGAGCACCATCTGCCAACAAAGACCATGTGGCGGTCAAAAGTCCCCAGGAAAAGGACTCATCTGGTGGAGCGCATACCATGAAGGCTCAGTTCTTACCACAGTAGCCCAGGTTCGAGGCCGACCCGAGGCACTTTGCTGCATGTTATCCCCCCTCTCTCTCTCTCTTTCCCCAGCTTTCCTATCTCTCTCTCACTGCAGCTACAACAAAGGCAAAAATGCCCAAAAAAATAACTTAAGAAAACAAAGGTCCCCAGGAAAAGCTATTCCTGCTCCACCAAAAGCAGACATTTTTTTGGCACCTTTCATTTTCTTCTGTAGTGATGTCAGAAATTCCAACTCCAAATCAATCAAAAAGTAAATTTTTTATTAATCTTCTGGCTCTTCACAAAAAAATCTGACTAATGATTTAAACTCAAAGCAGATGTTTTCTTGTTGACCTACAGGTCACAGGCCTCAGTTACTGACCTGTGCTAAGCTCATCATGTGATCACAGCGTACCTTCCCACTGTCCTGTCAGGGCGAGCGTCCTGTTGATGACGATGTCGATCTCTGTGGCACCGTCGGCCACTGCCATGCGGACTTCCTGCAGGCGAGTTTCCAGTGGTGTCTGGCCAGCTGGGAAACCAGTGGCCACTGGGGGAGGAGGAAGAACGCAAGCAGTCACACACACTTCAGCTCACCGTTCATTTCTCACCTGCAGTAACCAGTTACTTTACTTGAATCTCACACAGTTCTGGTTCAGTTTCAGGTGACTTACCTGAGGCCACAGGGAGGCTGGAGTTGGCCGCTTTTAACGACTTCACAGCATCAGCCACACGGGACGGATACACACACACCGCTGCTGTAGTTATTCCTGAAACACAACACAACACAGACAGCAGAGCAGTCAAGAAACACGAGGTGAAGTGGTCTGTGTCGCCCTCTGCAGGTTATTCTGGTCCCAGATCTTTGCTTTTAATTTGATGACAACAATGTTACTATTAAAGAAAAATGCTGGACAAAACTGTGACTGTAGAGCTGAAACCATTAGTCAAAAGCCTTACAAGTCTCCTGTGTGCTGTCTGAATGATAACCACCCTGCAGCACTCACACCTATCATCATGAAGTGAATCAAGAGGCTGGTTCTATAGCACATTAAGTCCAGCCTCCCCATCACACCCGACCCCTTCCAGTTTGCTCTAAGCTCCACTGGCCCTTCACCCAGCCCGGTCCCACCTGGAGAGAAAGAGTGTTTCTGCTCACTGACTTTAATTCAGCCTTCAACACAATCATCCCACAACACGTGACTGTGAAAGCAGACACATCTAGGCCTAAACACCTCCTACTGCTACTGGGTCCTGGACCGTGTCCGAATGGGTAGTGACAATTATTATACTCTACAGAGAGTGTTGGGGGGTACATGTGAAAATGAATGAAGAACAACTTGAACTTGAACTTCATTTAAAGACGTCAACTTGGGCTTGTGGAACTGAGCTCAGCATTTTTGGAGTAAAACGCATGCTTTATGTTTCAATGTTAGTAGTGGCACCTTTTTAAAAAGCTCAAACTGTAACTGGTTTATATGTGGTGTTTGTGGTGGTGGCAGAAGCAGACCTTTGTCATGCATATCCATCTTCCTGAGCAGGTCGTATCTGACTGGCTGGATGGCTTTCAGACACAGCCGATGGACGTTGGATGGTGTGTCATCTCCAGCCAGAGTTGTCAGGTCGATGCATGTGACAGCCTTCAGCAGCCAGGCAGCCTGCAGGACAAACACATAGAAACAACAGAGGAAATAGCTTTAGCTTGATTCCATCATCAGCATTAATTCCCACTGCTCAGATACGCCTCTTTTCTGATTGGCTGGTTGGTTTTTTGAGTGATCAAATAGAAATATAGCAGATTCAGAGAAACCCAATTCTAGAAGGTTGGATGGTGGGTGCAGGTGGGCGGGGCTTGGGGCATGGCTGATGGCGTTGAACAACACATGGATATCTACCTTTAGACTATATGGACCTTTAATTTTCTGGATCAGCCAAAATATCCATTTGCATAATAGTTTCTTAATTGATTTTCCAAAAAGTCTTTTACATCACAACATACATTACTACTGCATTGTAAAATAAGATCCATTATGACAAAAGATTTTACTCTTATCACCCTCTTAATTATCTGTTATCATTCATTTTCTATAAATGTACAAATACAAATAAACAAGCATTAATATACAAATGCATACAGATGGAGATGTATAAATACATATAGTAATTAACTGTTAAAGTGGTACGGTCTTCTTGTCATCATGTCCCAGTATGTGTAACACATGCAGGATGCAGGTGAAAGGTAAGACCTACCTGCCACTGTTTCTTGGGGGTCTTTTGACCTTGGATTTGCTGAGCTCTCTTCAGGACAGCCTGCGTGTTCACTCTCACTTTGGATATCCACTCCAGGTCTGCAACAGGGGATGTAGGAAAAAAAGTGAAAGCTGCATCTATAGCAATTCCACCGTCTGTTTGATGGATACACACACACAGACTGCCAAGCTGTTTTGTGGGGGATGTGGCATGTTAAATAAAAATAAATATATACAAGAACGACAGTGGTTCCTTTTGTTGATTCAGTTGTGTTTATGGCCATTTCTATCAGCTTTGTATCATGTTCTACAAGCTTTTTATTCTATAGGTTCCACCGTCAGTCAGTCAGTCAGTCAGTCAGTCAGTCAGTCAGTACGTTGTTTCAGAGTCATCAGGTTCTGTAAATGTGGAACAATATAAGTTGACATAAAAAAGTGTACTTTTGAATACTTCAGTATTTTTAAAATCAAATACTCCAGTACTTTAAGTCAAGTAAAAATTTGTCTGAACAACTTTCACTTGTATTGGAGAAATATTTGATCAGGAGGATCTATACTTAGACTTAAGTCATGGAGCTGTGGACTTTGTCCACCTCTGCAACTTATATGTGCATAGAAATTGGAGAAGCTGGAGCTGCTTTTAGTTTCTCTTTTCAATCTTGTGCATTTGTTTGTTGTGAAAGACCTTTATCACAACAGCACCCCTTTTAAAATGGTGTCATAAGTTTCCCACCTGATCTTATGTATCTAAATATTTCTATTATTATTTATGCAAGTTGGTTTTTTATTGTTTTAAGTGCTATTGTAATGTAATTTTAATGTTCTATTTTTAATGTATGCCTCTCTGTAAAGCACTTTGAATTGGCTTGTGTCTGAATGATGCTATATAAATAAACTTGAATTAAACTAATTAAACTATATAAATAGACATGAAATGGTGGCAAATTACAGTGTAAAGAAATCATTATGGCTGCCATTTCATTGACCACGTCAGTGTCAGAGCATGTTGGTTTTACAATACACTGAACTATGGTACAGTAGGGTTTAAGTAGTTAGCTGAGCAGGGAGAGGTGGGCTGTCATGAGTTCACAATTAGACTGTCATGAGAGGCTCTGGCTGTCCCATGGCAGCCGTATGATCAACATATTTAACAGTACGTTGCCTGTATGTATCATAATGCTACATGTGATTTGTAACTTTCACCCAACACAGTCTGTGTGATAGTTTCTAAAACTGTTACGTCATGATAATAATACGTTTTGTTACAGTGGGTTACACAGTAACATTTCTATGTTCAATAGGTCAGTTACCTCTGAAACGTTACTTATTAAACTGAGTTAAGGCTACGCTGAAGGTCGGTATCTTTCTTAGTTGCTCTATTTTACTATTAAACCTTGCGAAGTGACAATTAGTGCGAGGCAAAATACTATAAATTCATTCGTTAAACGTTACATAATAAAACGAGTTGTTGTGAAGTCACAGCAAAACGTTGATGACCACACGTGTTAATGAGGAACTGAGCTACAGCTACAGTTTAACGGCGGCAGGAATAATGTTACTCACCGAGCTTCATGCCTGGGTTCCTGGCCGCCATGTTTGAGGACGGTTAGTATTTAATAATGCGCAGATATTGGAATTAACAACAACAGCCACCTCCAGCCGAGCTGACCTGTCAACAGTCCACTTCCTGACTACAACGTGTGTAGCGGAAGAGGAATCCCTCCGCAGTAAAACGTTTTTTTTTTTCTCAACTTTATTGACATTTTGAAAAACAACAGTGTGTGTGTGTGTGTGTGTGTGTGTGTGTGTGTGTGTGTGTGTGTGTGTGTGTGTGTGTGTGTGAGTGCGTACGTGCGTGTGTGCGTGTGTGTAAAATAGACATAACAGAAACAGAAAAATAAGAAAATAAATGATATATAAATCAATGACAAACATACAAAACTAAGTCATGTGATTCCAGTTCTCTGTTTTTTTAGAGACTCCACAGACAAAACTCTATATCGTCACTGCTTGGGATAGGTATATTTAACATATTTAAATCTTTTATACTATCAACATACCTCTCTTTTTGAACTTTTGATTGCTGCCAATGTATTATTACTTCTATTGTAAACATCAGAGACATCATTCAAACACCAAACCATACTAACATTGAAATGCACAGAACACTCAAGAAATGTTGCTATTCATATGAGAAATAGGTTTTCAAAGATCTCAGTCAGAGTTTGTGCAGAATTTGGAGGGAAACAGTCTTGGAGTCTGATTTACTTGGTTTAAAACTGCAGGAATGCTTTGAAGCACAATTCTTAATGGAAAAGGGATCATCCAAAAAGAGGTTTGTGTGTGTTATCAGATGTTTGTCCTCCTCTTTCACACACACACACACACACACACACACCGAGTTCTGTTTTAGGGAGAGCAGGCTATATGTATGACAATGAATAGGCACACAAACAAACAAAAGAAATTCACAGCCGTGATACATAAATTATGTGGCAAAAGGATTTTAACCCAAAGGTAAAAAAAAAACCAACAAAAAAAACAAAGGGGAAGTTTCTTTAAGTATAAATACATACATACATTGACATTTGATATTTCTGTCTGTATCTTTTAAGCCACTGCATTCAAAATGTGATACAAACTAGTTACATGTGTCTGCTATTAAATGGTATAGGTGTTATCTCTGCAACACAAACAGAGCATGTCTGTGGTTTAGTCTCACACACAAGGAGTGAAATGCTACAATTCACCTCATAGTCCAGGTTAGTTGTAACATAAACTGGGGTGAAATGTAACATCATGACCATTACAACGTTATGACCATGACGTTTCTCTAACATTATCCGGAGTAGTTGTATGTGTGAATGCAAATGTCCGAATCAGGTGCAATCAGATATTAAATGGACTTTACCCTGCCAGCTCCCTGGTGTAAAGTCCGTCTACTGTCCGATTGAGCCCACATGTGAATAGAGCAGGTCACTGTCTGGACAATTCACAGTTTGCGAGTGAGTGGGCGTGTTGATGAGGTTTATATTATTTCTCCTGGACACCCTAACCAGGCTCCACCATTCACCTAAACCAAACAGAGTGTTTCCCAGTGGTTGCAACCCATTGTCTGAAGTCCTTCTTACAGAGGTGACAGCCTTATGTAAGAAGCTGTTTTTTTTTTAGTCTGTTTTTTTTGCATTTGATTGTCCTGCATCTTCTTCCAGAGGGGAGAGGGGAAACAGGCGGGAAACATGTCCAGGGTGGGATGAGTCTCTTATGATACAACTGGCTGTCTTGCACAGACCAGGCCAGTGTAGATGTCACTGAGTGGTAACGTGGTCCTGATGACCTGCTCAGCCGCCATCACCACCTGGTAAGAGATGATTCTAGACCAGATGGTCTGTGTGTAGTCCTGCTCAGGTCTTAGACTCCATCTAGCCTTGCTGCCTTTGCATGTGTGCACTCTGCGTCGGGCAGATCCGACCTGATGTTGCTGCAGCTTTATGGTCTGTTCCTTCCCTGGTAGTGCAGGATGGGAGTTTGCCTCTCTACAAGTGTCCTTGTATTTTCTAGTTCTGGCCAAGACTTGGAATTTGAGGTAACATGGTGAACTGTAAACAGTCCATATACTCTCAGTTTAGTTAGTTTTGTATAGCACTATAACTTCAGTTTCATTTTCACCATCTCAGTGTTTCACTTATGTCTCCGCTGATGCAGTGCCTCATGTCTCACTCTAAAAAAACATCTTCTTTAATCTGAGAGGATCTTGCTCCATTGGTAGAGCAGTGTGTTTGTCAAAGATTAGATTCCTATACTTGCAAAAAAAAAACCCTTTCTCTGTGCGCTGCCGATACTGGGCCAACTGCATTACTCTGAAAAGAAGCGCTCATCAAATCAAATGGAAAAAAGCTGGAACAAAAAGCAGCATGAAACATCAGTGCATTGGAGGGAGTTGCCTTTTGAAATGCTTGATTAAAAACCTGTGTTGTTAATTCAGTTTGTGAATTCAGTGATTTATTTCTCTTTCAAACTGATTTTGAAATGCCATTATTTATTTAGGAATTCATAAATGTATTTCTCAATGATGCTCTTATTGACTGTTTTCACAAATCTCTTTTGAATTTGAATTATTTATTGATGGATTAATATTTCATTTGTAAATTATTTGCATAATTCCCCTTTTTAGTGCCCATTAAAATATAAATTAATGAAACACTTAATGATTTTTTTTATGTATTAATTTATGTTTTTACTGTCAAATTAAATATGAATTAATCATATGCATACATGTACATAACTGTTTACAATGTTTACTTTCCTTCATTGTTTGTATCTATTTAGTCATTAGATTTTCCCATTTCTAACCAACATAATAAGATGAGCAACATAATATATATAATTTTAATTAACTGCGTCTTACACATCCAATTACCAGTAGTAGCCTATACTGTACTTTACCACCACTTACTCCAAATACTAAAGTTTCTGATCCACAGCTTCTAAACTCACCAGATTAAAATGTAGGTATGACATGGATCAAAATTTAACTGGGAGATTCTTAAATTGATATGATCTGATCCATTCTCCAGAGAAGTAAAGCAAGTAAACATTGAGGTTACGTGGTAAACATCTGCCGCCGCTGCACCAACAGGACACTCCGTCACATCTGCCTTCAGTTAAGCCGGAGTTGCATCATTTTGCTGTAATGCAGTTGTGAGTTCAAACCGACGTGGGAATGGCATTACCATGTGAAACATTCGTGTTTGCTACAATAAATGTCGACATAATGTGCGTTTGATGACCTACCCAACACAAACTAGTGTCGAGTCTTCAGGTGTTTTATCTGGTAAATAAATGAATAAAAACTAATGTAACATCAAAACATTAAAAAAAAAACTATGTAATGTTTGTGATAAATGAGCCAAATAATGCAAAGACACTGGTTAGTCTTTAAATGCTTTGGGCTGCATAGGCACAGCATTTTTCACTTGTGGTGATTCATGACTGAATTGTTGCTTTCGCCAAAACCACAGACTATCACACACACACACACACACACACACACACACACAGACACACACACACACACATAAGTGCACACAAGGCTTTTCCATTGCCCACCCAGGACCTGCTGTTCTGTCCTTTCGAGTTGCACCCAGAAGCAAAGGGTGACATCTGCAGGGATAAAGACATAACCAGATAATGATATTAATCAGACGGGACAGGACCCAGTGGGAGAGGCCTCACATTCAAGTTAAAGTCCCCTTGATGTACAGACAAGCTCTCGCCCTGCAAGCAGTTAGCTGTAGCCTGCGAGACCGGACCCCGGCACAGTTTCACATGCTTGAGTAATTGTTGCATACCAGACTTATGCAGAGGCACATATCGGATCTGTGGCTGGGAGAGGCCAGGCCTGAGCCAAATCCTGCCCAGTTACCATGGAGCTGCTGCATAATATTATGGAGACATATGTTAGGGAGGCCTTGTATTGTTATGTAGTCCTTGTGAGAAAAAAAAACTGCGAGCGAGAGGCCACAATATTTATTTTCTGCAACTGTGCGCTGCACACTGCAAAAATACTGCATTCAATTTAAGTGTTAACATATACTGTAGGTACATAAGGGCATATGGCACATGCAAAAAGGCACAGTGTATCTCTTAGTCAGTGTGTTAGGGTTTTAACAAAGAAGTTTGAAGCTGATCTGCACAATCTGATCTGAGAAAACAAAACATAATCTCATCGAACTGTTGGTTTAATAAAACATTTAAAAGACTCGGTAACAGATAAAATGACAAAGATTTTGTTTCCTGCACGTGAGACAACTTCAGAAGTACACATCACTTTTTTGCCTTGACACACAGTGATGGGCTTCATGTGAGTTCTTTCAGTTGCTCTGTTTCCATTGGTCACTGTTGCAGCCAACTGATTCTACTTCTGCAATAACAAACACAGGTGTGGATCAATTCACGATGTTCTGGAGTTTCCACTAGATGTCAGTGCAGTGCTGGATTTTGCAGCTTTTAATGCAGTTTGAACTCCAGATTTTTGAGAAAGGAGACTCAGAAATGTCAAAAATCTGAAAGTCTTTACATATTCAAATCACGCAATCAAATTTTATTCAAGACATTTTTAATATATCAAGTATGTCAGGCTGCATTTAGGTAGAATGTGTTCAAAATGAAGCAAAATTATATTTCCAACCATAAAAAACATGCAATCTTGTTTGAATATTTCAGTAAGGCTCATTCAGAGTGTCACTATAAATTTTAAAGTAACTTGAGGGGCAAAAAATACTGTTAAAATAGGTGAAATCATGTCTTTTTATTACAAATCACTTTAATTCTGTCGTGTTTGAGGGTTCTGATGATTCATGGAAAAATCTTGAAGCATTGGGAATGAGTTATGAGTTGTAGACAGAGTGCTCACCCCTGTACATAATAGTAAACACCTCTCCTCAGCATGTCTGGCTCCTGAGCGAGCTGCATTCACCAACTCCGGTGTCCCGTGTGTTTTGTCATGACACACTTGAGGTGGAATTTCCCCAAGACCAGCTTCAGGTTACCACTGTCGCTTTTTTTGCCAACAGAAATCTTTCTCCTCCATCATTAAACATCTCGCTCTCCTAGGTGCATGGCAACCTCATTTTTCACGAGTCCACACGGAGAGGACGTGTTTTCCCTTCACTCCAATCCCGTTGTCTTATCTCACTGTCCGGCTGCCAGAGAATTTGCAGATGCATCTGTGAATAGCAGCGCATAGCTTTGATTCTTGCAGAAATGTGAATGGTGCACAGTTACGCCACTTAGGAGTAGTTCTGAGCAGCAAGTGGAAGGGGTGGGGGGTGGGGTTGGTTGCTGTTGTGGTTCGGTCAGCCTTCCGAGTCTGTGCTTCATTAAATTGAGGTCATGCTCAAAAGCGAGGAGGAGGAGGAGAAGGAGGTCCACTGTAAGAAGTGAAGCAGGGGGCAAACTGAGGCCCAAATGAATCACAGGGGTAGGAAGAGGAGAGGAAGTTATGGGGAAATAATTCTTCGATTACTGGGCTCTGGTGGGAATGTCAGGGCACTGAGCTACAGAGAGACGGAACCGACTGGAAGTGAGTCAGTGGATAGAAATGATCCGATGCTGGTTAATAAGCACACATCAAAAGAGGCGCTGAAATGTACCTCCTAACGTCTGACTGACAGAAAACCCTTTTCACTGTGCTCGGATAGGCTGATCACATTGAACAAAACTGTACAAAACTGATAGAGGAGACAATGGCTCCTGTATCATTTGCAGCTGCAGCTGTCGTGGCAGAATGTCAGGCAGTTTCCCTCAGATAAGAGAACAAGCTTATCTAGGTTTGATAGACAAACCCTTGTCAGTTCAGCTGAGTTTTGTACTCATCTTACTTCAACTCAACAGGTCCATGTGAGGTGGGGCTGCCCGGCTACGTAATCTATGTGGAAGTGCAGCAAAATCCTTTCTCTTTCCACTTGGGGGCCACTTGAAAATCTCAAAAATGTTGGCAGCCCACATCCGTCCCCACACCAATACGGAAGCTAAATAATGTTTTCTAAGAGCCCTTTTTATTTTGATGATAACGATCGAACATTCAATACTGAACTGAAAGTAGGGAGACGTAGAAAGCCTTAATACGAGAAAGATTTTACAATTACAATACAATTACAATTGTACTGTTTTTCAAATGATTTGTCGGCCCACCTTGTGACCCCTGGTGGGCTGCAGCCCACATGTTGCTTTAGCATGTTTAAGAATCTGGTTCATTTGTCTAGCATTATATTGTGCTACCTGGGTACTTAGCCAGGGTCCACAGCCAGGGTCCACATTATCAATTATCAATTTCCCCCTTCTTCTTGGCTGGCTGGTAGTGGGCGGGGCTTATCAAGTAGCTCAGATGCGTGGGTATAGTGAGACTCCTGCATAGCAGCATTACTCAGTGCTTGATTTTTGACTGAGCTACTGTTGGACAGAGATTGAACCTACACATGTGCGTAAATCCTCGATTTCTTTCTAACAACTGTTTATTATTCATGCAATTATCCAATCAGCCAATAATGTGGCAGGAGTGCAATACATAAAATCATGCAGGTCAGGACTTCGGTTAATGTTCACATCAAACATTAGAAAAGGGGAAAAAATGATCTCACTGACTTTGGCTGTAGCTTGATTGTTGGTGCCAGATGGGCTGGTTTGAGTATTTTTGAATGAATCTATGGACCCAACCTGCCTTGTGTCAACAGTCCAGGCTGCTGGTGGTGTAATGGTGTTGGAAATGTTTTCTTGGCTCACTCTGGACCTTAAATACCAATCAATCATCAGTCTATCTAGTGTTGGTCACCATCTGCATCCCCTTATAGCCAGAGTTTACCATCTTCTAGCTACTTCCAGCAGGATAATGCTCCATGTCACAAAGCTAAAGTCGTCTCAAACTGGTTTCATCAACATGACAGTGAGTTCAGTGAACTTCAGTGGCCCCCCCAGTCTCCAGACCTGAACCCAGTAGAACACCTTTGGGATGTGGGAGAACAGGAGATTGGCAGGTTGAACGTGAAGCTGACAAATAAGCAGAAATGATGTGAGGCAGTCATGTCAACATGGAGCAGAGTCTCAGAGGAAAGTTTCTTGTGGAATCCTCTTGTAGAATTCATCACATGAAGAGCTGAGGCTGGTTGAAGAGCAATGAGAGGCTCTACCCCGTATTACAATGGTGTTCCTAATAAAATGCTCTGTCAGTGCAGGTTTAGCCCACTGACTGCTTTGAGGGCATCGTATTTCCTGGACAGCAACACTTACTTGTAAGAATGGATACTTTTCATGTGAATATTCAGGTTCAGGTTCTTGTCATTGAACTATATTAAATCGATATATATACAATGAAATACACAATGGTCCATTTACGTGTGCAGTGACGAAGGGTAAATGAGGTCAAAGATTCACATAGTGACAGTGTTTGAACTTGACCATGACACTCTAAGACTAAGTTAAGAACTGAAATAAGTTAAAAACAGAACTGCAATGACACAATATTACCTCCTTGGTTAAGGTGGTGAATGGCTTCACTGAGGTTAATGTGCAGCAGGATGCCAGTGTAAGACTGTTAAAAGAACTATGAGTAAACTATCGTCAGCTGGATTTTGTGTGTTTCTCTGTGGCTCTCCACTCAGTCTCACACGAAGACCTCTGGAAAGACATTTTAAACTCAAACCAGCACATACCTCAGATTCCACAAATCCTCCCACTAGTGTAGCCTCAGTGCTTTCACATACACATACACCTTGCAACCGCCCACACTGAGCAGAGACAGGTTTCAGTTCTGACTGTGAGGACCAGAGATGAGAACGTCCACCCATTTTCAGGGTGTGTTGGAACTAACAGACAGGAGATTCTTTCATGACACCAAATCGTACCTTTAAACAGCGACTCCCAGTAATCACACTGAATCCAGCTACTGCAGAAGGCACGGCATCATATTCATTTACAGATACTTTTATGTTTTACCAAGGAAACATTTGTCATGTTTCTGTTATAGT
The DNA here is from genome assembly GCF_002814215.2 of Seriola lalandi dorsalis. Classification (NCBI taxonomy): domain Eukaryota; kingdom Metazoa; phylum Chordata; class Actinopteri; order Carangiformes; family Carangidae; genus Seriola; species Seriola lalandi. Next base: position 167,936 of record NW_019524960.1, on the reverse strand, counting down.
CCATCTACAGTCTCTTTGAACTTTTGTTTTCTGCATTAATGCTCTGAAGACCTGTTAGAAACTGGTAAATTATTTTTGGATTTTGTCGATGCAATTACGGTATTCATATCAGTCTAATAAAAACCATTTTGAATGGTAAATGCTTACCAACCACAATCATGCAGCACCTCCTACCTGGCTTTTCTACCATACATGATTTTGGGCTTCAGTATCTTACACCAGGACACTTCCAAGTGCGGACTGGAGGACCCGGGAATTGAACCAGTGAGCTTCTGCTTGGTGGATGACAGGCTCTACCCCCTGAACCTTTTGGGGTTTGTGGTTCAGAATCTTGCCCAAGGATACTTCCAAATGCGGACAGGAAAAGCTGGGAATTGAACCACCAACCTTCTGCTTGGTGGATGTCCCGCTCTACCCCCTGAACCTCCTGAAAATGAATGAGTTTGTTGTATTGGTCAAGGTGGGTGTTCTTCAAACTATGAACTGTTACTGTCTGTCATTGTGATGTTCTTTCATTACAGAAGTTGTTGGATGGAATGGAGATCCCTGTGCAAATCATTGGAGGCGCTGCCTACCCATTTAAGCAATGATTGATTAAAGGAATCACCTAGTACCATCAACTCAGTGCAAGGTGAACATCTCTTAGCTCCAATCAACTCGAGAATGAAGTTAGAAATGGCACATGCAGGTTTCAAAGACTCTGGAGTCAGTACAATAGTCACCCTCCTGTATTCCAGAACTGTGTCCAAGAATGTGCCTAAGCAGAGCCTGAACCCTTGCTACCTTTTGGGTATAAGGTCTGGCGTGGCATAGTACCAAAAGTCATTTTCAGGGCCTGAAACTCAACTTCAGATCCAATCAAATGGGTATCTTGAGGTGTGATCCTTGAGGCTGATGGGTGCAAATCCATCCACTGCAGTGACAGCCCAGGAAATCGTCAGCATTCTGCAGCTCAACAAGTACCTCTTCCCCCTGAAATCCAGGATCGGACAACTGGTTCGCACACCAGGTATTTAAAGTCAGGCAGCAATGCAATGGTGTGGGACATGTCATCCTCAAACCTAGATGTGGGTTGTTGTAAGGTTTCCAGGCAGGGCAATACACCCTAGCTTACCTGCCAATAACTTCTTCAAAACACACTTTTGATTCTTCCTCCTCCAACATTGATGTGGAGGGTGGAAGGGGACTAATATGAAGATGGTCTGCTGTAGGCCCAAAAATAGGGGAAGACACAGCCACTCCTCTTTTTCATTCCTTTTTTTGAGAACTTCAGGAAGAGTCCACTTTACTCATTACTTACAAAAAAGTGGTAATGGGCTGTTGGTTTTCCTTGGACAATATTACATGTCAATGTCCCAAACACAACACACACTCATCATTGCCATTTTCTAAAGGAACTGAAACATCACAACCCAAGTGTCCCTGCTGTCTTGCCATACTCGGCTACTCAGACATACTGTGTTATACAAGGCCTTCTTAGACTGGCAGGGAATGGCAGAATCCAGAGGCGCTCTCACTCCCATGTCTACAACCAGCCTTGAGGGAATTAGCTTTGTGTGCTAATGCAACTAGCAGACAACTTTATAGAGTTTTTCCAGGTTTCCCTTAGCACATCTGTAATGGGAAAGACAGGAGGGTATGCAGTACCACTGAGCACATTAGTTGGTGACCACAAGCAATACACTTCTAACCACTGGACATACGCCCAAACTATTACTAATAAGTGGCTTCCCTTCTGTAACCAGCACATACTCATACACTTTCTCATTCTTTCAATATCACCACATGGACTGCCCCCTGGTGGAGATCAAACAATCAGCAGTTCAATGTGTTTTATAGTGTGTCTCAAAGAAGTATCCACAGGCAAATCATTTCCTGTTCATATGTAATACGTAACGGAGTGCAGAGATAGTATTGTTAGGATAGAAAACTGCATCTTCAGCAGTGCTTTTTGTATTTCAACACAACACAGATCTGAACCCACTTTAAACCTTGAACTGTAGCTAAGCTATTAACAGAGCAACAGCACTAAAAGGTTTGTTTTCAACAAAACACAGGGTTTATCTACTCTGCAAAGAACACAAATCAAGAACTCACACCTTTATTTTATGGATGCCATACATTTTATTGTGCTGAATAAAACACAGTGAATAGCTATAAAGACTTTGTTTAGCAAGCAAGCAAAATTTGTAGTGAACTCAAAGATAGTAATATTAGGTGGATAGAGAAAGCAATAAAAGTTAGACACTGTAGAAGACATTTGAAATGATACAGAAGGAGCGAGGCAGAGGGAGAGCTGGGAAATCTCTCCACCTGCCTCACAGCTAACTACATAACATTGCATAAGGTAAGAGAATTCCTTTTCAAAGGGTAAATGTCCAGTCTTACCTAATGGTGACTGAGAGGCAGAGAAAAACTGTCTTACAAAATTTATCCCCCACAAAAATAAACTATATATATATAAAATTTTAAGATGTTCTCCGTCAGCTCTCAGAAACCTGAATTTTAAACAGTATTTAAGTTTGAAAACGAGGTAAAAGGCCTTTCTGGAGGTAGTAATGTGTATTTGATTGTACTAGAACATGATATCATGAAGAGAAAAGATCAACTTCATTAAGACTCCCAGAGCTGAAAGCTCGTCAACAGTGGCTTCTGCGATCATTATTCTGCCCAACACTGAGGTAACTTCATCTCCAGAGAACATTAGCTGGTGTTTCATACTGAACTTCAAAAGCTCAAAACCTGGAGTTTGTTGAGCTCAGCGGTGTCAGTTAGACGCCATTTACATCTGGTATTATCATGTGATCTGTATCTGGATACGTTATCTAGGTCCGATTGCATTCTGATTGCAGTGCATTCTGCTGGCATATAAAAAATATATTTTTTGTGTTGTACACATAATCACAAAGATCCTTGTTGGCATATATCACTCATTTTTGTCTGCTTGGATTTTAAAATTCAGTTCAGCCTAATCCTCTGGCCCCTTTCTAAATGTGATGTAATAGGCAAGACTCCGAAGTCTATGTCTATGTACACTGACTGGCTAACCATAACCCCAGTTTGTGCCTCTCACACACAAGCATCAACCTCCGGGGCTGAAAAATGAAGCCAACAAGGAAGTGCTAAAAACTGCAGTTCCTCTAATGACCACTAGAGACAGTGAGTCATGTCCCCATAGACTCCCATGTTAAGATTGTTTGTTAAGTTTTGGTCTCTATAGCTAGTTTCCTCCTTCATGACATCTGTGCACAGGTGAACACAATTGTGAATGGTCTGTGTTTCCATTGAGTGATGTTATGCGCAAAAAAATGAATTTTCTCCTCTCGCAATATCATTCCAATTAAACGTGACAACAGATTTCCAGCAGTGTGATACGGCAAGCGCTATGAGTCGAATGGGAAAAAAGCATCTCCATTTCAATTTTGAGAAATATTACTTAGTCAAATAGTCCCCCCCCCCTCCCCCTTATCCAGATAGATACAGAACACATCATAATAACCATGTCAAGAGGTCTGTCTGGCTGATGGATGATGTGGTGTTTAATGATTCTTAAAATGACGAAGCCCGTCTGTCTCAAAGCCGTTCGTTCAAAGCTACTGATCAGCCAGCTTCAACAGGAACACACAGTTCATACAGTCTTTAGCTCATTTAACAGCAGCTTGTGATTCTCTCTGTTTAGATTGGTTGGATTATTAGAAACAGCATCACCTGCACAGTGTTTGCATGTTTCCATATTTAGACTTAACTGACAAAACTGTCATAGCAAATCATACTGCTGAATGTGGGGCAGCAAGTACAGAAATTAACAGCAGAACGTTTTACATTTAAATACACTTGTCTGATGTGTGGGTGTTTAGTCCTGCTTAGGCCTGGTAGCATACAGGGGCTGTGGTACGGATCGTCCAATTCCCTGCTCCTCCTGTCCGCATGTCGAAGTGTCCTTGGGCAAGATACTGAACCCTGGACATTGCTGCATGAATACGTGTGTTAGAAAAGCACTGTGTGAATGTGTGTGAATGTGGCTGATAGTGTAAAATACTTTGAGGCTAGAAAAGTGCAGTCTATTCACCATAACCTTGCTTTACCTACTCATACATGGAAAAGTCAGTAAGTTAATGACGCTCCTGAAGAATGTTCAGTTTTAAAAGGTGGCACGACTGCAAATCAAGTCAAGCTAAGATATATGAGTATAACAGTATATGAGTATAAGAACTGGGGTTAGGTTAGAGGCTGAACTGTTACACAAACACACTAACACACACATATACACACACTGTAGTTACAAGGTTCGCTGTGTATGTTTCTAGCTAGTTACCAGCTACAGCTGAGATCCCTACAGCTGTTATTCCAGCTGTTTGTGATGACTGCACAAACAGGGGTCAAAGTACGGGGGGTCAAATTTGAAAAAAAAAAAAAAAAACAAGGTGACAGTTTTTTTTGCACTCAGATTGAAGGCACCGTTACGCTCCAAAACACTGCGCAGATAGTTGGTTAGTGAGAGTTTACCACAGCATCTGTTAAACTGCGAGCTGCCACTGTTCAGTACTGGTGCTGCTGGCGGAGGCAGGTCGACAGGATCAGTGCAGCTCCTCTGAGGTTCTACCTCTGGCCAAGTTCAAAATACCATGTTAACTTTTCAACGGTTGCCATGATGACAGATGAAAAAATTATATAATCTATCACTAAGTGAAAAAGCAATTCCATATACATCTGGTTTAACCATATAACAAGACAAGAAAATCACATTTGTGTGAAGTACACAAAACAGCTAATCAAGTATATTGATATCTACTAATTAAAAACAAGAAAACATATTCATGAATGCAATATACAAAATCCAAACATATCTGTTTCAAAACCTGAAAGTCACTTTGAAGGTGAGAATCCAAATGTACTGAGATTGGAAGCTGAATGATCTGGTACAATACTTAATGTAAGGAGCTTCTGTAGTCCTGATATGGATCATATCATACGTCAATGTAACTCATACTGAAAGTAAACCGGCAAAATCATTCCTTTTCAAGACTGGAGGTAGGTATTTGTCAATTGATTAGTCCATTTTTATCGGCCTATTTGAGGTACTGTACATATATAGGTAGTACACAACTCAGGAAAAACAACTATTCAAAGCCAAAAAAAAAAAAAAAAACATTTGTAGTTATACCATGTAGTGTCATACAAACACTTGATCCGTAATAAACCATTGTGTAAATCAGTACAAAATAAATTCAAGTTAACAGTTTGTCAAACAGAAGTCCCAGTTTGCAGATAATGTAAAATATGTTTAGATACAAATTAACATTGAGGTGAACGAGAAGAACAGTACTTAAAAGGTTAGCTGCTTTTGTGTTTTAAGTATATATATATATATATATATATATATATATATAAAACAGACTACTGAATCTAGGCTTTTTCCAAGAATCTCTGAAGAAGGAAATGTCAGGTAAGGCAGCGCCAGGTGCACAGGTGTTGATGGAGACAAAGTCTAAAAACTGTAACTAAGCAATAACTAATATTATTATAACTAATATTATTCCCAAGTATTTTAATGATATTTCATCATTCATATTTATCAAGGTTTTTTTTTTGTATGGAATAAAAACTGAAACTACAAAAAAACTTTTGAAGCATGGTCTTGAAATATGAACATGGTTATGGAAAGTGCAAATGCTGGGCTGCAGCTTTAGAGTCTGTCTCCAATTACAGGAAAATTCTGTTTTTTTTTCCAACCTGTCTTCTTTTCAGTTATGACCATTATGCCTGAAGGTTATGATGAAGTTCAGTCACATTGTTAGCATCCCCAGATTGAATTGTTGGATCTAGAAACAGACAAATGCTACAGCATAATGTCCTTGTATCATTATTACTCCCAGTGAGAAGCTCATATCATCTTACATGAGAATAAATCCCAACTGCATATGTAAAGTGTCCGCTGTGATGCTTGTGCAGCTAATTCCTGGTTCTGCTTCACTATTCAAGGTGTGGTTTAACAAAACAATTGGCAGTTATAAAGGATATTTTGGGTTTATTCAGATTTTGTGTTCAATTTGCCATTCTGCCACATAAACCATAACTTATTTTAGTTCAGATAAACCCTATGAAATGTCCAAAATATCTTCTTCTCCTGTGTTTTATTTGAAGTGTTGATCCATAAGAAGATATATTTGTGGTTTTAAGAACCAAAAACCATCTCAATGTAGTTTTACATCTCTTCTCTCAGGCTTCTCTCTGGAGCTCTAGTAACAACAGGTCAGTGAGCCAATCAGAAGAGAGGCTCAGAGGCTCCTCCTGACTCCTGACACTCTTCCTGAGTGATCCAATAAAAATATAGCAGATTTCAGGTAAACACTCAGAGAAACCAAATCCTGCAAGGTTGGATGGTGGATCCAGGTGGGCGGGGCTTGGGGCATGGCTGAGAGCGGTGAGTGCTTTGTTGTGACTTCACAAAGTTACAGAAGTCCTGGCAGCTGGTTTTAAGGCTCAGTTTCTGAATACAGGTTGTGTGCATTTCTCTGTGGACTGAGGCTTTGATACTTTCACAGTATTAATATAGAACCTAGACCTGCTTTATAATCAAACTACACATGGACATCTGCCTTTATACTATATGGGACCTTTAAACATTAAGACTTTGTGTGTATTCTTTGTAATTCATCATAACCAACAGGAAAAAGTAAAAAAAAAATAAGACCACTTTAAAAAAAAAAAAAAGAAAGAAGAAACTGTATTTTCCTTTAACGTTGATGCACATGACTCTGTCATATTTGACTTTTGCTTCTTTGTGGATTATGTAGAGTTTACCTGACTGAATCAAACAAAACAGTTGCAGACAAATTGCCGTTAATCCCCCGTGACAAGAACAACCGGCGTGACCTCGCTTTAATGTACAGTATAAAGTTACAACACATTGTCAAATATGTGAACGCACTCTGCCATCCCGTGCATTGGTTTGTGTGTGCACGGAGCCACAGCGTTTTTATGAGCTGGTTGTGCTGAGTCAGAGGTAGTTTGAAATCATGAGAAGATATTGCATATCAGTGACCAGAGAGCGCTGGCATACCATCACGTTTCCTTAAAACGTAAGGCTCCCTCGGAGTTACAGTGCGAGATGAGTCATCCAATGTCACACTGCCACTAAATCCAGGTATCAAGTGTGTTGAGAGGTAATGTGTGGTTTGTTCTTGTGGTTTTTGTTCTTGAGGTTTTTGAGCAAGTCTGTGGATTTCTTTGCAGTGTGACATCAATGATAGAATCAAGGTTTTTTTTAAAGCTGTGTTGCGCAAAGAACAAACTGAATGACAATGAGCTAATGTTAATGTAAATCCGAACAAATGGTATACAGTAGTCTGATGCAATGTCCAACAGCTTGGTTGTGGAGTACCGACAGGATGTGATGAGGTTCTGAAAGAGGCGTTAAAGTCCACCAACGACAGGGAGGGAACCAGAGCTCTGGGGGTGCTCTGATGTTCTGGTCTATCAAGCTAAACTGAAACTATCGGTTAAGTCATGACCTGTATCAAAAGTAAAGCTTTGAGTACATATTTGCGGCACTGCTGGACTGGACTATTTACTCTTGAATATTTTTGTAGATTTTCTGACAAAGAAACAAATAAAATAACTGTTCATCCCAACCATCAAAGTTTCTTTTATGGTTTTTAAATAAGCAGTTTAGGGGATGTCTAAATTCTAGTGAGTTGAGCCAGGTGTAACAGCTGCGCTTCAGCTATGGTTGGGATTTGACAGATTTAACCCATTATCAAATCACTTATTGAATCTGTATCTATTCGAATCCCTTATTTATTCTACTGAGGTTCATTTTTTGAAATAACTACAACTCAAATATTCTGTTCATATCTGAAATAACAACAATCACATGATCACGTCACCGGAGAAGACTCGCCACCCTGCTGGTTGTGTAAAACTGTAAAAACACACGGTGGAGTCTCTAATAAATGATCTTTGGCTAAGTCCAGACACCGGCCTGCAGAAAGAACATGAACCCGACAAAAGCCAAGTTTCATTTTGGGCAAGTTACTAACAGCCTGAATATGAATTAGCCAGAGTTGATATAATGAGATTTAAAAGGTGTTTAAAGGTCAAACAGCCAAAAATGAAACTAAACTTTAAAGTGACTGATTTAAGATTATTGGTTGACTAAACTGTCTTTTCATCTAAATTTAACAACTACCCTTTGAAACACTGGTACACATTTCGGTGTAATGTCTATTAAAAGTTCCAGTCTGGACACAGCGTAGCCTCCTGCATTAATATTTTCATTCCTAGTAGAATTTAACAGACAGGATTAGTATTTTTGTCCTTTGTAATAATCCATCGAAGGAATTAAGTAAAATGTGCCTCTGGTTTAGGTTCAATTACAGATTTAAGGAACTAATCCTGAACCAATGTTTGATTAAGATTTGCACTTATTTCACAAGAGACCAGACCAGGTTCACCCCATGATGAATGATCTTTGCAAAACCTAAATCTGAGCCAATGCTAACAACGACAAGTGCGGCAAGATGACCCACTGTCCTGAGGAGAGATCTCTGTGTCTCCCTGTCTTTGGTGGTCTAACACCAGTTTTGTGCGACGGGCGGGAAGGTCGGGATGGTTCCTTTGTTTTAGAACCAACAGTGATATTTTGGAACAGCAGACATTTTGTTCTACATTTCTGTATGACAAAACCAGACTGTTCCAGTCTCTTCTCTACTGTCAACATCTGGAGAATCGGTCAACAGTGATGGTGTGTGTGTGTGTGTGTGTGTGTGTGTGTGAAAGAGTGTGTGTACTGCAGTGGTGCTGTGAGGGCATTCGATTTGCACCTCACCGTCTTCAGAATGATGCTAACGCTCTCTCTCATTTTGAAGACGGCGATGTTCTGAGGATAGTGAACTACAAATCCCAACAGTTGTTTGTTAATAGTTGATTCTCATTGAGGAGTGTAGGTTTGTTGTACATGTCTGTCTCTGCCTGATACTGTATGTGTGTGTTGTAAAAGGCAGAATGGCTGGACATGAGCTTTGTTTATGTGTTCAGCCAATAGGAGCTAGCAGCAGTACAACTGCTTTCATATGTTCCTCCCTGCCACTGCGTTGTGGATGGTCGACGTATGTAAATGTAGCAAAGGAATTTAAAGATGCAGACAAACGCTGAACATTTCCGCCTGTTCAGTGACTGATCAGTGTGGATGCACTCAAAGACTGAAAACTGACAAAAAAAAAACAGGACATGAAAATTCTCTAACTGATATTAAACCATGTAAAATAATGTTGGAAAAAGTCAAAAATAAGTGGTCAAGGCAGTCTTTTCCCTTTGAAAGACCTGACAGCTGAATGAGGTAGAGGTTTGACGGTGTGGAAGCTTAATCCTTCTCCGGGGACTCTCCAGCCTCTTCTTCTTCTTCTTCTTCTTCTTCTTCTTCTTCTTCTTCTTCCTGTTAAAAAAAAAAACAACACGATGTATGTCATTTAAACTCAAATACAAAACATAACACAAAATGCAAAACAAAATTAGATATAACTGGAGGGATGAAACATATGCTATATACTATATATAAGTATAGGATATCTAATATGCCAAAATACTCCCAGCTCTATCTACAAACAGGCAATGAAGACGACAGCACATCAAGAGAAGTCAATTTATACGGTGGCCCTGAGAGCTCAATGCACTGCAGCTTCAGACAACACACGCAATCAGACAAAACACAAATACATTCATTAAACACATGGGCTGCAAATACTGACAACACAACAGAAGTGTTTCCAGGGGACACTAAAAAGTGATGCACCTGGCTGAGATGCATCCAAGTGCATCTCATCACTTCTTTAAAGTTTGGGTTTTTTTTGCCTTTATTCTGATGGCGCCAGCAAGAGAGAGTGAGAGGAACGTCAGGGATGAGAGGATGATATGCAGCAAAGGGCCATGGGTCACACTCTTCAAGCCTTCATGGTACACGCTCCACCAGGTGAGCCACTTTTTACTGTCCCCTGGAAACACTGTCTGCTGTGTTGTGAGTATTTGCAGCTCATGTGTTGCTGTGTGATGTGATGTTGTGTTTTGTCTGTTTGCGTCTGTTTTCTTAAGTTGCAGTGCTTTGAGCTCTCAGGGCCACCGTACACACACACACACACACACACACACACAGAAAATCACACACACACACACACACACACACATATATATATATTTATATATATGTATATTAACAGTCAAAAGTTTGGAATTTCCCATTCCCTTGGGAAGGGGGTGGGGAAGGGTGTACTATGAAGTGTGTATATACTGTATACGTATAATATATAGCAAGATATGATTTTTTTCCTGCCCAGTAAATAATATTTGAATATAATATAAGTAATATTTTGGGGATTATGATGTTTCTAATCTTGCACAGGAGAGCTCTCTTAGTCTCTCTGTATGACAATAACAATTCTTTACTTGATAGGGGAGTAGTGGAGGTTCCCACTGGCAGACCACCGTCCTTTCAGCTGCAGTGAGCCCAGCGAGGAGGAGACGTCTGCTCTGTATGTTTAACTCCTGTGCTGAGGTATCACTGAGGAGTTATCTATCCTGTGATGCAGAAAATCCGCAGCCTCAACAGAGTAGAGAGAATAGAAGACACTTTTTTCCCCAAAACCTTTGACCTCTGGGGAGTCCTAAACCATGTGAGTACAATGGTGTCATCTGTGCAACTCTTTGTGCTACAGAATGCCAGTTTCATACCAGACTGTTCACCATCTCATTTGAAGATGATGACCAGAGGATGACCAACCGGATCTGCTCAGTCACTTGTTCACAGGGTTAATCAAGCAGCTAAAAGATACACGGTCACAGAGTGAATGATTAATCTCTGACAGGAAATGGTCATGTGCATGACAGGACAGAGCCATCCCTGATGAAGAACCACCATAGTGCCGGGGTACTGATTCACCATTTAAGTCAAGGCCACCTTTCAGTCAGTTAATGCTAAAACATTGTTAATGGGATGAAAACACAAACTCACAAACACAAAAACCTATTAGAAATTGTCTAGCCTGCTTCGTTTTGTGCAAAATTGTTTCTACTGCCATTTATAGTTCTTATCTGCATTTCCCGGTTGCCAACAAAATAACCATGTACCAGGATTAACAATAAATAATGAACATAGCAACGTGACGACCTCCCACAGAGGTAGTTCTGACTACTTTGGCTGGTGTTACATGACAACTCAGGACTCCGGGGTCAGACCCCACCCATATTCTAACTCAGTCTTCATTTGGACCACAACTGTACACATCTGTAAAGACTCTGCCTCTGTGGAAGTTCCTGCTACAGTAGGTGTCTCCAGGAAACATTTTGGCATGATGACACATTAACAAGTCCAACAGTGCTCCAACCTGAACAACCATACAGGTTGTTTTTTTTTTAGATCCTCTGGTATGACCCATAGGGTTTCCAGTGTATCAAACCTTGGTTGCCATGGTCGCAATAATAAACAGGCAGACTGTACCAAGAGCAATGTACCTACTTTCGTCGCCATGGTTACTATAATAACTTTCATGGCTTGGATAGGTTTAGGAAAAGATCGTGGTTTAGGTTAAAATAAGTACTTCCTCAACATTGGATGAACTTTGTTACAGTCATAACAATGTGGTTAACTTTGATAATAGAAACAACATAAACTGCTAATTTCACATGGGTATCGAACACCGCTCTCCACCACAACCTCCTCCTGACGTGGGCTTTGTCTCTCTTTACACTACGTCAGCACACTTATTACATTATTACTACGACCACTATATGTCGCCTAGCAACAAAACCTAACTATGGCTCAGAATAACCCGCTGCACAAACGACCTGTGGGCTCGTTTTTTACAGTTTAGTTGACACACACATTATAACAACTTTCATACAACAATCAAGCCTTTAGCTCTAACCTTTAGCTGTCCTTTAGCTAGCTACCTTTAGCTAAGCCATTTGCATTTCGGCCTTTTTTTTCCATTTTGGTAAATCTGCTGGATAAAAGGTCTACTAGCACTTCCTGTTAGCACTGCAGCCATGGCTGTACCGACAGCAAAAACATGTTTACACATGATGACTGTGTGTGACATCTTTTTATATCATATTATCCCTGAGTTGATTTATGGACTTTTATTTCTATGTAAACCCAATATACTGCTAAAACTGGAAATAGGTTATAATAGGAAATAAGTTCCCTGATTCAAAAGTGTCCTGGACTGGTAGTCTGGATCTACAGTATGTGGAGTTTGATGCAAATTGCTTTGCTTTTCATTATTCTATCAACATGCTGTGTATGTGAAGTAACAAAGCAAAACCTTTTGCAGTGTATTAGTTTTTTCCTTTTATTGTTCTTTACGCAAAAATTCAAAATGTGCCTAAAACCAGTGAATGTAAATAAAATGACTGCAGCAGTGTTAATGACAGCTCCATAAATTCCCCTCTTCTCCCACAACAAATGCTGCGTGTTTTTTCTTTTTTTTTTAAAGTGTCCAATGACCACTGTGACAACTAGCGAAGATGTTCCTCCTCCCTCCACAGATTAAATGGATTTCATTTTCCACATGGCTTCATTTTATTAGGGGGAGGCTAACTGATACAATTTATAACCCACTTCCGTTCCCAGACCGTGGCAGTGCACCCATTCAGCATTCAGAGGTCCGCTGCCGAAGCCCGTCTGCATTCTGCTGCCCAAGCTCCATTCATTAGTGCTCACACACTTCAGCCTTGAATGGACCGCTAAATGCTACCATGTGTGACAAGGGCAAATGAGAGCAGGAGAGAAAAAAGGTGGTGGTGGTGGTGGGACAAAAAAAAAAAAGTTAATCATATCATCGCCCACCTACATTTCACACCATCATTCTACAAGGAAGATATCCGGGGATAAAGCACCAATTTATTCAACCTACCGAAGGTGTTTACTGCCAGAATAATCCTTCCAACCATCATTGATCTGTTTTAAAATGAAAACCCCTGTTAGCAGGACTGCATTGTTTGTCAGTGCCTTCCAAAACCATTCCCATCACTGTGTTTTCTGCCACCTCATGTGCGTGTATTTGGTTGGGTTGTGAGTATTTGCAGCACATGTGAAGATGTTTTCTGAAGTTGTCTGTGTTTTGTATCTTTACATGTGTTTTCTAAAGTTGCAGTGCGTTGAGCCCTCAGGGCCACCGTACAAACTTGAAGGTGTGAAAAGCTCATTGAGAGAGGAGAGAGGTTTGCAGACAATCACTCCTCCAACAGTGTTGCACTTTGTACATACGGAAATTGTCAGCTTCACATACCTGCTCAAACATGAAATGAGCAACACACTTGTGTGGTGAAATCCCACTTTGTTGACCCATCCATCACGACCTCCTCCAAACAAAGTCCTGACTGCTGCTTCTCTTCCTCTCCTGTCTCTGAACACTCATTAAGTGGACTCAGCTCACAGAGACGCAGCTTGTGTCGCCTAAAGCCATTTGGCAGCTGTTCGCCTCTATTTGCATCTTTCCATTGATTCTGTACCCACTTTTGGCTGTAACTTTTACTTTAGCATTGAATAGGAATCGTTCTCTGGCTGTTCAGTGATGCCTGATCTATGACTTCGACCCCTTCCTGATGACTCCATTGATGTTGTGTTCGCTACAACTGTCACATGTGATTGCTGTCTTAAGGTGCCATCACCTTTCATGGCAGATGGCCGCCCACCCTGAGTCTGTCAGAGGAAAGCATCAGCAGGTCGGTCAGCCATTTGATCGCAACTTCATCTACATATCAATACATGAGGTGATTCTTTCTGCTGCCTTTTTTCCTCACTGGCTTCTGGAGAATATTGACAGCTTTTTTTTTTAAAAGGTAGAACACCCAGCTGAACCCAGCGCACCTGTTTCTGCTTATGAGCACTTTGGAGCATCTCTACTGAGTGGATCCTGACAGCTCTGTCAGGTGAAGTGTTGACACTTAGGCAATCTGAGATCACCAGAGCAGTGAGCAGAAATGGAGTGCTGTTCTTCCCTCCTTTTCTTCATTGTTCTCTATTTCCATTATATGAAAACATTCAGCGTGCAATGGTGCTTTAAAAATTGCGTTGTGTACAATGATGCACAAAAAACAAGACTAAGTTTACAAGACTGCATTACTTAACAGTCTTGATACAATACTTCCTATAGTAATTTCAAATCAAAAGCCCTCTAGTGTTTTCGGGACAGAAACCCTTTATTTCTTACCAGGGCTTTCATTGCTGTGCTGCAGTAAGGGAACGGTCTAATTTACAGTTGCTGGTGTTTCCGTTGTTTACATGCTATTGAGGTCTGCTAGTTTCTTTAGCTTAGCAATTAGCAATGACTTCTCTCTCCCCCTCCCTCTCTCCTGCTCTCTCTGCTCAGTGTGTCTTATGTTTAGTTATTCCTCAGCCTCCTTTAGTAATAATATTACATGTAATAAAAGTATTTTATTTGCTGTAAAGGAGGCGAGGCTCAGTGTATTGGAAGTGCTCCTCCTCTTCCCTGCAGTTCCAGAACAGCAGAAGCCAGAGCGGCTCAGTAGACCGCTCAAAACAAGAGGTGTAGCCCTAAGCCCCCAGTCTGCATCAATACACGGTCCAGACCTGAACCAGGTTTATACCCAGTCTATTTGAAAAAAGAATTCTCTAAATCTAGAGACAATCTGCTAAATTGGCTAAACTGGGAAACTCCAACTCAGTCATGTGGCATTCGGCTGACCAATGGTGGAACTATGGTCAGTCAGTCAGTCAGTCAGTCAGTGACATCTCAGATTATAGGGCTGGTCTCGCTGTTGCGGTCAATATCAGTGGATTTGCGACTGATTCTGACCAGCAATATTTAGGGAGTAGCTGTAGTACATAAGGTAGAGTTTGGTCTAAGTTTATATTTCTAAGTGGGAGACCATCTGTCCAACCACATGATAATGATATTATACTATAATATAGAAGAGAATTATGCATTTTTCTTTCGTGTTGCGTTTCAGTGTTGAGTTGTAGTGTTCAGTGAGCTCTTAAAAAACCATGAGAATGCTGATGCAAGCATCTAATAACAGACATGGCCAATTCCAGCTATATCTCAATCCAGATTCTTCAAGAACCCACGTCTGCCTCTCACATTGTTCATCAGCCATAGTTTGGCTGAGCCATCAATGAGGGGTGATATTCAGACAATAATGGAAATTGTATTTTAAAGCAAAAAAGAACAAGGCATGGGAAAACCAGAGGACTGGTAACTGGGAGTAGCTGAAACTTCATTAACAGATTGTGTTATGTGCATGTGCTGTGTGCATGTTTGTAGCTTCCGTTTTGGGTCATGCATCCACCTCATCCAGGCCCGAGCACTGGAATGAAAGGGGTTTGAGGTTTTGTACAGGCTGGTGGAGGTGGGGCTGAGATAAAGCAGCCTATCAAAGTGGGAGAGCTAAATGACATTTTTATGGCTTGCAGCTCCCAGGGCCTCACAGCACCTCCCAACTACCTCAGCACTGTTCCCACACAGCCACAAATCAGAGCCGAGTTATGCATTCACACCAAGAAGTGGCCCACACCAGCGAGAGGAGGGAGGCTGGTGGATTCCTGGAGTGTGAGAGAATGCTGGGGGGGTGGGGGTCCTGTGTCATGTTTCACTCACTTATTACCATTCTGCTTTCGCTGGCCCTCTGATGTGGGCGCTCACACCAGCAACACAAAACGACATCTAATTATCTGCTACATGTGAACAGGCCGACGTGGAAGAACTGCACTTTACTTTGGAATTTCTCACTCAGAGCACCAGAAATAACTCATGTCTGCTTTCACCTCTTCTCTTGCAAAAGCCACTCCTGTATTTACAGACGTGACTTTTGCCACAGTTCTCATCGGGCCCAACATTTCATAAGCGCTAGTATGAGCTTTAGCTACAGGCAAAGTTACTGCTGCAGCAGCAATATGAATGTTACAGGTCTCTAAGAAACTTTACAATAACCATCAGTCCATCAGCTAAACTTACAACACAATAGAGACCCAAAATATGAGACCGACAACTGTGGGGAAAAAAAGCAATAATATAAGGGCCTTTAGTGGCCAAGTCAATTATGACTCATCTGTCAGGAGCAAAGCGGGAGGTGGCAAGATGTGGTTATTAGCACTGTAAAAGCTTTTAGGGAGGAGCTTGGGGTGGATGGATGATCAACAAAGCATGAACACAGTTGTTACTACAGTTGTTCTTTAACCTCAACAAAGCAGTTTTTTTAAATCCCAACAATGATCTCTCCTTAACCATAACCAAGTTGGCTTTAAGTCTAAACTTGACTTGACTTGACTTCAAACCTTAACCTTAACTTTGTTGATCAGAAACTGCTATTTTTTTTAATCTGTCCTTTGCTGTAGAAGCTACTGACAAACAATGTTAGTGTCATTCAGCTGATAAAGGTATAACAACTAAATTTCTTGTGTGTGACTTTGAAAGATAATCCCTGCAGGCATGCAGCTGGTCGCCAACATCGTTAGATTGATATTTGGTTGACTGTAGGTTGTGACGTCATGTAATACAGACGACAGCTGATGTTGATATTTTGCTGGTTTAAAGTAGTGTTAAGTAAGCAAAATCCAGCGTCGTCCAAACGTCTCATGTCAACACCTTCTAATACCGATTTTCTAGTCGCGAGTAAAAACCCAACATCTGCTAAACATCAGTTAGTCAATGTTGGGTTTTGACATCAACCTAATTTTCATTTCCAGCCAAAATTTAACGTCGGTCCGACTGTCTGTTAAAGTCCAACGTCTATCTGACATTACATTTATGTAACACAACCGCCTGCTCAGCTAGGTGATCAAGTGATACTTTTGCTGTAGAAGCCCATTCAGCGTTACATCCACAGCAAGCTATGCCATAATTACAAACTCAGTTTATCTTTGCTCAAAGACTATGAGTACTATCTAACACTATCCATAAAAAGTAAAAAGTTAGAGCAGTGTATTGAAATACAGAATAACTCCCGTAAGGGTGTGCTGCGTTTGTGTATGTGTACAATCCTGAGAATCTCTTACCTGAGCGGGCTTTTTCTGGACAACTTGCTGCGGCTGCAAGAGAGCAGATGGGAGAGGTTAGTGATGTTTCTCTATCTCTATCATGAACAAGAAGAAGCTTGTCACATGGTGGCAAAGCAGAACTCAACATGATTCACAAGAATTTCAGCCTGGCTGGTTATGATTCAACTGGAAATGAAAGCCAGCCGCAAAACAGAGTTAAACAGGGGGTAATGTGAACTCCACAGTGTGAACCAACTGAACCCAAACAGTACTGCATGTTTAGATTTGAACCTGTTAGCTATAGCTGCTGACTGCTAGCTCGCCAAGTTAATGCAACATAATGGCCTTGCCTATCTCACTGGAGATTGTGTCTTAGCAGGTTTTTGTTAGCTACAACTAATGTATCTAAAGTTGTTACTGTAACATTGTGGATAATTAATTTGAGTTATTATTTACAGTCAATGCAGTTAACCCTAACTGTAGCTAACATTGTAAGTAATGTATATGAATGGTTCTTTTATTTGTGGCTGAAACATGAAAAACTCAAACCCTGTGTATTGTTAAAAAATTGTACATCTAATAGGGGGATAAAGAAGACAACAATAACAGTGACTTTAACTGACTGTAATTGAATGCATGTTGTGTGTAAGTGGAGTGGTTCACTAACAGTTTTAAAAGTGACGTGATTATCCATTTAGATGCAAAACAGCTGGTAAATACATAGATATCACGTCGGTCATGTGGGTGCACTTTGTCTTCAGTCAACACGATACAGATCAAAACTACGCTGAATGTAAATACTGAGGGTAAACAGCAGAGTAGTGAAGCTCCTTTGGGAGCGTACAGTGTGTGTGTGTGTGTGTGTGTGTGTGTGTGTGTGTGTGGTGATGAGTGAGAGGCAGAGAGGTTGTATGTTTGTGCAGACCTTCGGAGTCAATTTTTTAATATGACCAGTGCAGCTCCTCAACAACCAAGCAAAGCTCCTAAGCTGACTGTAGTGACAGTGTTAGCTCTGAAGCTAGCTACAACATCACCGTGGAGATGGACGGCAGTCTCCTTTGCCCGTCTACAGGATGAAGCACGGCGTTTCAGACGCAGCAGTCTGATGTTATACAAGCGTGTAAAATATTTTCACCGTAATGTTCGCATACTGTCGCTAGGTAAAACATACAGCAGATAAATGAAATGACAGAAGCTATAAAAGTGTTATTCAAATATGAACAGCTTATTTTACTGTTTTAGCAAACAAACACCAAGATGTAAAATAGAAATTAATGAGAGCACTACTGTGAGGGCAGAGAATCTTGTGCACAGGTGTATTAATAAGGTAACCTAGGTAAATAAGGCAAATAATCATGATATTGATTTCAGGTGATATCAAACAGACCTTTATACAGGAAACGTGAACTACAGTGATAATAACCCATGTAAAAGTAATTATGCAAGTATATTATAAAAGTATTTAGTCTTGTGTTAATTAATTCTCTGTGTTTTGCAGGTATTTCTACTTTTTCTCTCTGGTCACACACGCAGGGCAAAAAGCCTGCCGTCATGGCCGCCTCCTGGCTGCTCACCACTGCCTCCCTCATCTCTCTTCAAGAACTCTTGAGTGAGTTTGAGCGAGATGTTCAAAGCCTGCCTACTTTCACACCACACCTGTTCCGCTCAGGTAGAACCACGTAAAGTGTCAGATTTTCTGTTAAGGAAAGTTACAGACATTTCCAGATGCAGCCACTCCCACGTCTATTATTGGAAAAGAGGTTTCTGATTTTTATGCATTGAGTCTCGAATTCACCCAACCTGCACGTGTTCGGAAAACACAACGTGGCGGAAACAAGAAGAAGAAGAAACCTTCAGGAACATGGAGAGGACATACAAAAGACAAAAAGAACCCGGTCGGTCATGGGCCTTGAATTTGCAATGCGATCCCCCGAGTTTTTTACTTGCAGTTGTACAACTGTGCATGGAGTCTTGCTCAATATAATACTGTATAAAATTAAAGGAATTATTATTTCAATCAAACAAAAAATTATCAAAGACCAGGGAAAAAAAATGTATCTGACCAAACATCAAGTGCCCATCTTCATCATTTGACAATATTACTGTAAATGCAACAGTTCCATTGGTGAGAGATTTGAACCTACATTCTGTCCGGTCAACAACAGGCATTAAACAGTGTAATGATTGTGGTCAAAAAGCCAAACAGAAGCAGCAGCACACCACAGGGGAATTGAAGCTACAAGAGCCATGATGGCTGAGGTGGAGTTTATAGAGGATGCAGCTGCCGCTCACGCTTCAGAATCACGCCACATTGCGACACGTCTTATTTGGGGGTGACACTCATTCTCACCAAAGCCACATGTAAAGCCTGATGGAAATGATATAATAAAGTTAAATTAACTGAGACATTATCCACCAAAATGTGGAGTTGGACCTGTTTGCGGTGGTGTCTCTTCACTGCACGTACAAGACGCACCTTCTACTCCAGTTCTACTTCCATGTTGGAAGATGGCGAAAAAACACCACACCACATACCAGCATGAAATAAGCTCCACCACATTTGTGTGTTTGCGTGTGGGTTACATACAAATTCTTATTGTGCAAAAAAATATCTATGATTGTGTGGCTTTCCATCTGACAATACCAGCTTTGTATTTAATTGTGGATTTGTGCGGAAATATACAAATATGAATTTAGTTTGTAGTGCAATATTCAGATACAATTTTCTTTCACTGCAAAAACCTTATTTACATTTTTATTATTATAAAAAACGTATAACTAATTTTTGCATTATTTTCTGTTCCATACATTTTCATTTAAATCTTTTTAAGGTGCAGATACAACCTGGATTTTCATTTGACTGGGGTCTTTTTTCATTTTGGCCTTTGACAGCACACACACAGGAAGTAGCTCTGGACCAGAGCTGAACAGCTGAGCACTCCAACAGCTCTGAGAATGTAGAAAGAAAATGTAGAGTCCCTGGTGCTTGTAAGCCCGGCCAGCTGCTGGCCTTAAGAGGAGAGTTCCATGTCCCTAACCCCACACATACACACACTCACACACACACACACACACACATACACACACACACACACAAGATCAGTTCAAACAGCTGGTGTTTTCTTTGCCAGCTCTTGGTGGAATGTCAGTAGGCTCAAACACAGTAATGGAGTCCATGTCAACACCGGATGGGCCCTGCATGAGGAATGCAAGCAGCAGTGAAGGAAAGATTTGGAAACCAGTAGACACAGACAGGAGGATGCTGAACCTCCGAACACTGTCAGGCTCCTCTCTGCTAAAAAGCAGTATGAGCTCTCTCCTCCTTTGTTGTTGGGATACTGGGCAGGTGGGTGTCTGAGCACTTCTCTGTAGAACTCCTCCTGTCCCACTGATTTAATGTTGTCTGTATACCCTCTCCACAACAAACGGCCCAGGGGATTAAAACCAGTAAAAACGATGAATTAAGCGGTTTCACGTTAAAAGTCTGTGATTCGCCGATGCTCTTCGGCGGACACAAGACGCTTTGAAGCAGAGCTGTCTAACATTTCTTCAGCTTGTTTCTCTGATAACTTCAGATCCAGACGTCCGACGACTAAAATCCTTCATCTGGTTCAAATATAGAGCTGAAAACCACCAAGGTGTAAAAAGTGTATGTGGCTTAAAACTAGATAAAAAAACGCTGACACATGACCAAAGACGACCAAATGAAACGGAGCGTTGCCATGATTAAAATCATATATTTCAATAGGGCAACTGCTGGAAACATTTGGGATAATGTAAGAACACAACTTAACAACAGTAGGAAGAACATAGGTCTAGTTGTTTTTAGACATTTAATGTCTAACATTATCCTTGTTGCTTTTGTAGTTTAAAACGGAATAATCCCTGTTTGAAGCATTATGTAATACCCCATACAAAAAATGTAATGTATGTCCCTATATAAAGAGTGTTGCTGCCATATATGTTCCCTATAATGGGATATATCATAATCACATATGTACATTTTCTGGATATGTAAGTTTATAACATATATGAAATACCCATATTAACATTTGTATATATACATATATAAAAAATATCTATGTGATGAGTTTTTATATGGTATATAATGTTACCATATATATATGGTAACATTATATATATATATATATATATACATATATATATTCAAGTTATATGTGAATGTTTATTAAAACAACATACATATAAAAACTCAATATGCTTATATAAGTTTTTCTTATTCAATTCTCAATCATTTTAAACATGTCTATCTTCCCATTCTGGGGAAGTGGTCTCATACTCTTGGACTGTCCTGTATATAATATCAACATATACATATATATATATATATATATAT
This sequence comes from Seriola lalandi dorsalis, assembly GCF_002814215.2. Lineage (NCBI taxonomy): Eukaryota > Metazoa > Chordata > Actinopteri > Carangiformes > Carangidae > Seriola > Seriola lalandi. The sequence goes on along the minus strand of NW_019524960.1, from coordinate 146,586 downwards.
ATATATATATATATATATACAATATCAGCATACATACAGTACATAAATATACACATTTGTGTGGGCTAGACATATATTTCAAAGTATGAAGAGTCTTCTATGTTTAGAGTCTGAAAGTAATAAAATCTACAGACTATAAACTGATAAACACTGTTTATCAGTGGACGGGCTTGAGAATGTTGTACTGGAGATTATCGGGCTCTCCCTGTGGAAGAGCTTTCCAGAGGAACTCTCCAGGGCAAAAGTGTGACAGGGTGAAGCCACATTTGTAGACGACCCACCGATAGGTGAGCGGTCGGCTCAGCAGGTCATTTATGCTTACGGAAGCTAAACATCCCATGTTACTGGCTAAAGATTTCCATATCTCAGGCATTCCTCTAAAGTACATCCATGAAGACGTGGGACATGGTCGTCGTAACCACATGTTATCCAAACTGCAGGAGAGGTACTGGACCACTGGCTCTCATACAGACATGAGTGTTTCATCTGCTGTTGAAGACTGAATGCTCAACCAGTGTCCAACTATTTCGGACCTTTTGAGGTGAGGAGCAGCGAGAAGGTAGGGAATAGGTGCGGGGTCATTTTTACCTGCCTGCCATACGAGAAATCCACATTGAAGTGGTTCTTTGACTGAATACGGACTCCTTCATAAACTCACTCAGAAGCTCCGTAGCGAGACGTGGTAAAGTTCTTCAACTTTGAACGTGCAATACCTGGATGAAGATGGCCTTCATCCAGCCATCATCAACAGCCATCCAATAATTTGACCAAGGTCTTTGTTCATACAATACTTCTGATCCAACACCAATGAACTGTTGAGTGTACTGATCATGACCAGCTCTGTGGGAAGGTGTGACATGCCCAGTTGGAGAACCCGTAAATGAGGTCAGTCACCTTCAGACAGTGGAAAGTAGCAGGGCGAGGGGCCCGCCTCTCGTGATAGGTGGGGGTTGAGTGAACGGTGGCCTGTACAAGGTGCTCAGCAGAGCGGAGGCATTTCTGTCTTTGATCAGGGGAAGACTTCTGGAAAGAGGCTGCTGGGTGGTTGTAGAGCCGAGGGCCTGGAGCGCTGCATTCTTGGAGCCGCGAAGGGATTGGGTTTCAGCTGAAATGGGGTCCCCACCATGGGGCTCCTACTTTTATTTTATCATAACTTGGAATGGTTGAAGCTGCCCACCCTGCCCTCATGCTAAGCCTCGAGCTTCCTGCCAAATTACTTGTAGGGGCCGAGCAGCTGCTGAGGCCTACAAGTGATTCATAGTGTTAGGCCCAGCAACATCAAAGATCTGCCAGAGCCTGTGAAAGACAATGCTTTCCCTTTTGTGTAACAGGGGGAGAGGGGTCTGGGTGGGTGCAGTGGGGGAACAGGGGGCTTTACTAGCAGGAGTAGCTTCTGTACTTAAAGAGCAGGTTTCGCTAATGCTTATTTTCGAATACTTTGTTCCAGATGCACTGCAACTGCAGCTGTAGATTTTATTACTTTCAGACTCTAAACATAGAAGACTCTTCATCCTTTGTCTTTATGGTCATTCAGTTTGACACTTCAAAGCATACTGTCTACCTGTTGCTACTTTGGAAGTATTAACTTAAACCCTTACTTATTTTGTAGCCAGCGCTGTCTGAGCTGCAGACAGCGCTGGCTGATATCTCATTTTTGTTTTGTCATACGCAAATGTAATATATGTACATATATTGAATGTCCATATGTGAATTATATACATATAAAATAAAAACATAGTCAACATGTAGAAATTGTATATGAAACCTATTAGAAAATCAGAACAATTATCATATATTGTCATATACTGACATATTTGTCTAGCCCACACAAATGTGTATGTTTATGTATGTATGGTGATAGACATATATATATATGTTGATATTATGTATAGGAGGGTCCAAGAGTCTGAGACCACTTTTCCAAAATGGGAAGATTGACATGTTTAAAATTAATGAGAATTGAATAAGAAAAACATAAATATTATTATTACTATTACTATTGAACTAGCCTACACATTGAAACGTTGTAACCCAGTCACACCAGTGGGTCCTGATCAAGCATGTATGTGACACTTTGGGTGTGAGACTGACATGTCCAGTATCTTCATTTTCTGGCCCAATATTTGCCTTCAGGGCATCTCCATATTGCATTTGTGTGTTCTGAAGCATTGTGACAGACCGAATGTTGTTTGGTCTCATCTAAAACGAAACAAGCTCCAAATGAATGAACTGAGGTGCATTTTTCTCTTTAGGATCCAGGTGGTCCTGTTTAATTTCCTTTTGTTTCATTAACAATTACGGAGTAATTAATTAGTGGTCCCTTTTTCCAAATAAGAGCTCATTCTATCCAAATTATGGATGTAAATTATGGTCCACGCCAGAGCCGCCGATCCACACTCCATTCCAGTTGGTAATGCTCCACGATGTTCTTTTCTAGCCGCTATAAAAATCAAGAAGTAGAAGAAGAAGAGTCTTGGCCTTCACATATATGTCTTGCAGATATTTCCATCTTTGACAGCAGGCATTTTCATACGCCGCCAGACTTCCTTGCCCGACCTCTCTTCACAATGAGAATCCATGTTGTCTTTTGGAGCATGTGTAGTCTGCGTACTTGGTATGCATATGCGGTCACGAATTTTGGGCTGCAAGCAAACGTCCGCATTATAAGGGAGGCGCAGAAATGGAAAGTATGAATTGGCCTTTATCCGTTCCCCCCTCGTCGTCCAGTTTCATGTTTGTCCTTTACTAATTTGTCATTAATGCTGTGAAGAGTCAGCCTCTGTTTAAAGGTGTGCAGAAGGAGTTGTGTGATCTGGTTGCCATATTTCCTACATTTCCCACACTGTCGCTTGGTATTACATCTTTGCCTGCATGTCGTCCGTCACGATTATGGCTGCAGCCTGCGTTGCTACTTGAGGTTCATCTGCTATTGGAGGAGAAAGCGCCTCTTCCTCTATTGTAGCAGGATCAGAGTGAACAGGATTCTTGTTGAGGAGTAATTCCTCATGTTCACTCAACCACTGTTCAACATCCTCCTTAAATGTGTTGCTATATTCACCTATGCTGGCGCCTGTTCATCCTCTGGGAATAAAGGAATCAACATATGATGTGACACAATGTCAAAGTTGAATTAAACTCTCCAAAAGCCGTTGTACATGTGAGGCACTTTTCATTCTTTTCATCTCTTTTATTTCATTCACAGTGACTTTGCATTCCTGTTGAAGCTTTACAGTTTTATTCTACAGTATATTTCATTCGTCTACAGACAGGCGGCCTCATCAATTACAAATATATAACCGCATTTCTCAGCATGGCCACACTGGAATTAAATGACCAACGATAAAAATACTTATTGTTGCAATATTAAGCTACATAAATCAAATACATGCTGCTGCCTGCTACATCTTATAAAACTAACAACAGAATAAAGAATCACTAAGGCAGAAAACCTGGCCATGTATAAACAACATAAACTCCACAGTGTTTCCATCCCACAAACACACATATAAAAAAACACAAACACATATAAAGAAAAAAAAGAAAGCCCAACAGTTTTTGCTCACAGTGTAGTTCACACACACGCACACACACACACACACACACACACACACACACAATGTTAAGTTACAAGGAAACGCAACTGTTGTTGACATGCTCCTCTGGACCGTGAATTACAACAAGGTCGGGCAGTGAACACGGAATTGACAGCTGGGTGATGGACAATGAGTGTTTTAGCATTTAACCAGATCAAGCATGAACCTGTTGGTCGGGCAGCGTTGTGGGTGTGTTTCATTTGGTGGCGCATTTACTGTAATCAGTAATTAATTAAGTTTTATTTTTTACCTATGCTGAGGTATGACTAACTGTAACCATGGAAACATATCCATCATTTTATTGCGTTGTTCATTTTTTATACTATTCACAGACGGCTTTGCCTGACTCAGTGGAGGTAAACACTTAGAACATGTATTCAGACTGTGAGCTGACAGTCTCCTCTCTGGAGCTCCGCCCTCCAGCGGCTGCACACTCATCAGCAGCTTCTTCTTCTTGGCTTTCACAGTTTATCATGACTTCATCATATGACTTTTGTTTTGTTTTTTTTTTAAATGCAGTGAGTACGATACTTGAGATAAAAGAAAGAAAAAACACTGATGGCTTACTGCCAAAATCCAAAGCTTATCCACATATCTCAGTTAATCTCGGTTCAAAACAATCAAAATAAAATTATATTTATGTATTCAGTCAAAGCAGCCCATTTCGATTTTCCTTTTGCTTGTTTTGCTGTTTATTTTGCATATATATATGCAAATATATATAATAATAATAATATATATATATATACACATACATTTATATATATATATACATTTGACCCATATATACATATATATATATATATATATCATGCGTGCACCCAGCATTAATTCAATGAAAGAGTTTGCTTTATTAGCAAAGCAGAGATATAAAAAAAACAAACATATATATATATATATATATATATTATTATAAGTGTGTAAATTAGTGTGTAACGTTCACATATTAAATTTCCATTATGATCTTTTTAAATGTTGGTCTTCACTTGTTTAAAAGGAAAAAGAATATATTTTGTGCATCTGCTGATTGTTTGTTATGATATAAATGAATGAATGGAATAATGCTGCAATCACACATTAACCTGTTTGGTTCAGTTCAGTTTAACACCGGTGCATTTCCTGCTCAGCGCAGTTTCTTTGGGCGAGTAAACTATTTACCAGAATTTGATTTCCCCACATGGCTCCTGATGAGGAAGGATGATCTCACCATAACCGAGTTACCCGTCAGTCTGTGTACCTTCATGTTTACTCCTCGTGGTTTTTTTTTTTTTTTTTAAAAGTCATAAACCAGACAAGAACTAAAAGGCAACAATGTAAAATAAACTGAACTAAGTGCTCTACACGACATGTCTGCACAGGAGGCGTTTCAGCCGCGTCTCGTTTCCGTCTCAAGCACTTCTGATGGCTCCCATTTTAAACAATCCAGCTGTCTGCACAGGCCATGTACAGGCTCATGTTTTACTCGCATGTTAAAGTGACACAAAGCCGAAGTCTATTATCATTCCCTTTCTCGCTCATACCCACACAGTGACTCTCTGCCGGGGCTCTGAGCGTTACCAAAAAGGAGGGTTTACGGTCAACTCTCGCTGTTTGCGCTATCAGCTTATCTCTGCAATATCTGGTCTGGACATGCGATGTGATATCAGCGTGCATTTTGGCCAGCGACTTCAAGGGAGCAGACGGAGTGCACCGCTGATGAAATGCAGTCGCATACCCACAAGATGTAGACAGTGTTTCAGCCTCAGTACTACTCATTACAAAACACTTTCAAATCTACTACAGCTGTGCATTATCTTCCAAACGTTCATGTTATTCTCATGTAATTTAACGTGATATGTTTAGGATTTAATCTAGAGCATAAGAAATGTATAGTGTGTGCACATAGATATATATAAATATATCTATATACCCTGATTGTACTGTATAGACTGTGTGTAGGGTCTATATGCTCCTGCTCTGCTGTCCCTGCAGTCTGAGTATTAATTGTCCCATAAAATAGGCGCTGCTGTTGTTTGCTCTGGTTAACCGTTACCGGGCCTTCTAACCTTTGGACCTCCTTTGAAGCCAAATGGATCATTTGACCCACTAAGTTCAACCTTCCATCCACAAACGCAAAGTGTGCGGCGATGAAACGTCTGCCATGAGACACGCTGCAGATGAAATGCAGTGCAGAGAATGAGGCTCTTAAAAGCTGGAATGCTCACCATTCAAACTGTTCAAAAGTAACAACTGTCCCTTATAGAGCACTTAGGTCGGTAAACATTTGACTTATCTGGCAGCTTTGTAAAACACGTGGGAATTCACAGTCTGCTGAAGTCAACTGTCTGTCTGGGAAACTTTTACTTTTACTTTCTTATTTACAGAGGGCCAAAAGAACAATTATAGCCTAGTTTGAAGTAGTTCATTATAATACATTAGATGACTCATACATTTATATCATTTTTTTCATTATTATCATTATTATTATTATCTATAAGGGGGGTTATGTAACTGTCCACAGTTCTTCATTCTTACTAATAAGTAACTAATGAGTAATAAGTAAAGAGCAACAGATTACTATTACTATAACAGATTACAGATTATTACTATATATATATATATATATATATACATATATACATATATATATATGTGTGTGTGTGTGTGTGTGTGTGTATATATATACATACATACAGTTACACACACACACACATATATATCTATATATCTATATGTAGATAAATGTATATATTTGTATATGTAAATATATTAAAAATATCTATATGATTTTTTTTTTAAGTATTATATGTTGTGACCAGTCTATTAAAAGCATACTTATAATAACATAATATATATAATATATAATAAAAATTATATACAGTATGTTATGATATATGTTATATATCTTAAATATGTTTTTCTTATTAATTCCTTCATTTTAAACATTTTCTATCTTCAGGGAAAGTGGTCTCAGACTTGGACCCTACTGTTTATGATGTAAATATACTGTATATTGACAGGCTTTGGGTTGAATATATATTAAAATAACATATGTCTACAATATATACATACATACATAAACATACATGTTTGCATAAGCAAGACATATATGTGAATTATGAAAATTGTTCCAATTTTTAATAGGTTTCATATACATATATATATATATATACATACATATATTTCTTATAGGGAAATCCAATATATGTACATGTATTACATTTGCGTATGGGGGATGAAAGTAATATAATAAGTAATAATTAGTTCTTCATACTGAGTAATTACTATTGCAATAACTTTTTTGGGACTGACAATAATGACATAAACTGAACACACTTTAATTCTGATGACCTCACTCTGGCATCGACCTAAGGAGAAACTACAGGTTTTTACACATAATATCTAAATTCTAAATGGCCACGACATTCACTGAGTAAATTTATCCTCCCAAAACAAAGAACTTTGGCTTGGGGCCAAACTTTTTTTGCACCACTAGTCATAAGAATCTAAAGTCTGTCTCCTTCCTTCTGTCCACACACACACACACACTCCTCCAATCTCTCTCGCCCACATGTGCATGCTTTCTATCTCTCTCTATCTCTTTTTCTTTCTTTTCTTCCCCCCCCCCTCTCTCCCTCTCTCTTAAAGGGGACTCACAGACATTATTAAAGTTCTTCTCTGCCCCTGATTGAAATGGCAGTTCACCAAACACTGGCGGACCCACATCCAGCCCCGGTGAAGAGGAGGCTCCGGTGACGTACATTGACCCACTCAGAAAGATCGCATCCCACTGCCTCCCCAATCTCTCCGCAACAACCCTGTGTCTTTGTAGTCTCGGCAGAATTAATCACACAAATGAGGATAACAGCCAGAGGCGTTCGTATGGTGGTAAACACAAAAGGAAGTGTTTGCATGAGGAGAGCTTGAGAGAGAAGTTCAAACTCTCTCCACCTGACCAATCACAGCCTGTTTGAGAGAATTACTAAAATGATCAGATGCTGCCTCTATTTATTCCAGTGTTGGAAAGCTTAACCTTTCCCTTCAACTTGACACTGATTATTAAATATGATTCGGCAAAACTTTAATCGTCCCTGACATCACGTGTCCTCTGTGGGAGAGTCTCATTACAGCCTGTTGTTGTCTGGGTGTCTCAGGCGCTCCAACCTGTTCATACAGGTCTTCCTCTAAAGATTATAGTATTGTATTCAAAAGGTTATGTAAAGGTTTTGTGTGAATTTGGGGGATTTCTGTTGACGCAATCGCTGCTTAACCCCAGAAAAGCACATAGAGGAAAACAATCCAAGAGATAAGAACAAACATTCAAAGCAGTGCAAACTACACCTAAACACCACCACTGTGAGGAGGACCCGGGCCACCCAGGAGCTTCCCTCTGCAGCTAAACCAGGGATCTACAGGCAAGTAGCACCGGCCTCATGATCTTCCTGAAATACTTTTACTATTTCCTCCATGGAAGTTGCCCCTCGCCCACCTTGTCCACTGTGCACCACAACCTACCCTTCTCCATTCTCAGACCCCCCC
>NW_019524960.1:113938-138455 GCF_002814215.2 Seriola lalandi dorsalis | reverse complement strand
TGTAGCCAATGCCCCACCAGAGTTATGAATTGCACCTATCAGGGTCCAACTAAATCCTGTGATTAGGGGGAATTTGCCGAAGGGAAAAATGTCTGTCGTTGCAAAGAATGTGGAAAATTCCTAGCAGACAAGCAGCCTTTTGTTGGGAGGGTTTTGGAGAAGGGGGGGTGGGGTGGGGTGCTCTGAAAAGAAAGAAAGGCGCAGACAAATTGGATCGGCTCCATTTAGGAGCCTTTGCTGTTTGAAGTGAAATCTGTTCCCAAGTATCTCAGAGGGAAAGCGGAAGAAAAGTAGAAAAAAAAAAACAAAAAAAAAACGGCAATGCAATATGTCTGCTCAGCCTTTACAAATCTTCCTTTGCTTCTTGGTTATTGAATTTTGCATTTACAGAATAAAAATAAAACCACAAACATGCTTTTGTTTTGTTCAGAGCGTGTTATGTTGGTGAGCTCAGCAAGTCTTTCGTTTCTTGGAACCATTTCATCCAAATGCATGTGGCTGTTTCCCGGTGTGCATGTGTGGCTGCTTTGAAACAGGAAGGACTCTGTGCATGGCACTCAGCTCTGCCTTGTTTTAACAGAGCGTTGCAGATGTTATGAATTAACCTGTAGTGTCTGGAACGGCTCACTTCCTGCCTCATAATAGTGGTAGCAGAAATACTCTAATGCCATAAATGTCCGTATCTATTTAAGGAATTTGAAAGAAGTGCATTGTGAAAGGAAGAGAAAAAAAAAATCCAAGCCATCGCTGCACAAACAGCCCAGACAACACAGGACAGACACGTGACTTCCTGTGTAAAACAAACAGTGAATGAGGGGTGCTTTAAGTCAGTGCTGTCCTTCTACTACTTTACTTTATTTCATTACAATGTACCTGTTTTCCTTTTTATTCTCTAAAATCAATTAACTTGATTATTCCCAAATTTCTTTTAACACTTTTAACTGTGACAAACTTGTACATGATTGTGTCTGACATGTGTCAAATAGTGATGACCTGCAATTCCACCAGGGGAATTCCTGAAGTGGCCTTGAACCAGGTCGACACGACTTTTTTTCCCCATTTTCAAAATTGTTTCCATTTAAAAGGTCCCATATTTTTATTATGTGTATAGTTTTATTTGAAGTGTTGATCCATAAGAAGATATATTTGTGGTTTTAAGAACCAAAAACCATCTCAATGTAGTTTTTCATCTCCTCTCTCAGGCTTCTCTCTGGAACTCTAGTAACAACAAGTCAGTAACTATTTGCCGGTTTTGCAATTGTGGTTTTTGTCGTTAACTAACCAGCATCTAACCAGAGTTAGCAGCCGTTTATCCTAAACATCATGTTGTCGCTATTATATCATGTCTCCTGGACACATGATGCATCCCTGTGTCCCAGAGGATTTGTGTCAGCAAGGTTTTCATATTGAATCACTATTTTGTTGAAGCAATGAATCAAGAGTCCAGAAAAGTCCAAAGAAATACTGTAGTAAAATGTTAAATCATTACAATATGGTGTTGTATAGTATTGCAACTGAGTAAACCCATGTTGAACAGAATGTTATCTCTGTAGCAGCTTTAAACTCCTCTGCTTTTTACATCCTAATCTATGTAGCAGCTCACTGCCATGTTGCTGTAGATGAAGACTCAGAGTGAAATGATTAAACTCCAGAGGCTGCGGCAGAAAAAAAAAGGGGTGGGAGCTGGGGGAGGGAGGCATAGGTGACCTGTAGACATCCGCTAAGGTCCAGGAGAACTCCTGATGTTTGTCGTTGTTGAGCCCCTGTCTGAACAAAGGCCTCTAGTGGCTGGAATTCAACCTTTTAGCCTGGCAGCAGCCACGGCTGGAGGAAGGTGGGGGGTTGAGAATGTAGGGAATGAGGCAAAGCTGCTGCCCACCCCCCAACTCCTTTCAGTGTTTCTCTGTGGTCTTTGAGGTCTCGCTTTCTCTCATTCTTACAAATCGCCCGGGGAAGGAGTACGATACAGCAGCAGCGACCTAAAAATAACTGAATGCACCGCACACTAAAACCAAGTCACTACAAATGTAATTACCCACAACCTTAACAGAAAGTCCTGTCTTCTTCATGCAAGAACAAATGAATGTATGAAATCATGTAAAAGTGATTCTAATTTTTTCTGATTTCTACACGTCCAACATGGCATGACTCTGAACTGAACCAGATTAACCTGAATGAACTGCAACAGAGAGATTAAAGGTCGAAAACAGTCTAAAGGTAGATGTCCATGTGTTGATTATAAAGCAGGTCTAAGTTCTATATTAATACTGTGAACGTATCAAAGCGCTCAGTCCACAGAGAAATGCACACAGCCTGTATTCAGAAACTGAGCCTTAAAACCAGCCGTCAGGACTTCTGTAACTTTGTGATGTCACAACAAAGCAGTTACTGTTCTCAGCCATGCCCCAAGCCCGTCCCACTTGGACCCACCATCCAACCTTACAGGATTTGGGTTCTCTGAGTGTTTACCTGAAATCTGCTATATTTTTATTGGATCACTCAGAAAACAGTCAGCCAATCAGAAGAGAGGCTCAGAGCCTCCTCTCTTCTAATTGGCTGAAAGAAGCCTGAGAGAGGAGACGTAAAACTACATTGAGATGGTTTTTGGTAAACGTATGATAAATATGGAGCTTTGAAGCAAGTCTGTCAAACAACAATATGCTGCCACAATCTCTTCAGGTGAGTCATTCAGAGTCTAGAACAACATGAGGAGAAGCATCTGAGGATCTCAGGGAGCGAGGGGGGGGCATGAGGCACTAAGCAAGCCCCATCAGGTTTTTCAAAAGTTTGTTTCTTTGTTCCAGTTAAAACCCTGAGCTGAGTTTTGAATGAGCTGTAAACAAGATAGAGTTTGTATGTTTTTGTGCAGATCCCAGAGAGAGGGGAGTTAAAATAGTCCAGGTGATGAAGGTGTGGTGAAGGTGATGAAGGCATAAATAACAGGTTTTTAATAGAGAGGAGACTCTCAGGTGCAGAAAACAGGACTGAACCATAGGTTTAATGTGTTTATCTCAGCTGAGGCTGGTGTTAAAGATGACACCAAGCTTCCTGCAAGGTCATGTCACAGAAGGAGACGGTGGACCAATCTGAGACTTAAATATTTGCACTGTCTGGAGCTATGATCTCTGTCTTAGAGGAAATTCTGAGACATCCACTTCTGAATGTCATGAAGGCAGTTTTCATGAGACTACTCAGTAAATACCTTTTGTGCATAACTAAAATAAAATCAGTTTCACCACAAATGAGCAATTTGAAGTTTGAAGTGACAATTATGCTCTGTCTGACTTTATTTACATTTACATTTAATTATTTAGCAGATGCTTTTATCCAAAGAGACGCACAACTGAGCGACATCACTAAAGCTTCAGGGCAGTAGGAGATCTTGGTGTAAGCACTAAGTACTACATCTGTTCAATAAGTGAAGGAGTGCAGGTAAAGTTACAGTAGGAGCTAGTTAGACATGTTGGGGTGTTAGAGGTGTTAGGAGAGGAGGTGCTCTGTGAAGATATAAGTCTTCAATAGATTCTTGAAGATAGAGAGAGAGACGCTCCTGCTCTGATAGACTTTGGTAGCTTGTTCCACCATCAGGGAACCACAGACCAGATCAGTCTGGACTGAGACTGTCTTGTGTGCAGGGATGGCAATGACAGGCCACATTCATTAGAGGAACACAGTGGCTGAGAAGGAGCTGCATGATTGAGTTCAAGCAGATGGAGCAGACCCAGAAGTCTCTCTGCAGGCAGCACTAGTGACTGAATTTGATTCGGGTGGCCATGGGTAGACAGTAGAGGTCGATGAGCAGCGGAGCGACATGTGACCTTTTGGGCTGAATCGAAGACCAGATGTTCGGCCACATTCTGGACCATCTGTAAGAGTTTGACTGTGCATGAAGGGAGGTCCACCAGAAGAGCCCTGCAGTAGTCCAGGAGAGAGATAACCATGGTCTGGACCGAAAGCTGGGTGGAGTACTGAGTCAGGTAAGACCTGATGTTGTCTGATGTTGTATAGAGCGAAGAGATACGGATTCAACATGGTCAGAGGAGGAGAGCTGGCTATCAAACACAACACCAGGTTTTTCTTTGACCTTGGTTGAACTGAAGAGGTGATTTTGATATTGATATCATGATGGAGACACTGATTGGCGAGGGTGACTATAAGAGTTCAGTATTAGAGAGATTTGAAACTGTCCTCCTGTAAAAAAAAAAAATAGCCCATATGTCATCTGTGCAGTAGGTTATTATGAGCCATAGTTAGGTTTTGTTGCTAGGCGACATCTAGTGGTGGTAGTAATTATGACAGGAGCAAAGGGAAAAGTGCGGTGACGTAGTATAGGGGTTAGTTTAGTATAGTGTAGGCTGTGGTGGATGGATGAATATGACACTGAAGAGCGGTGTTCGATTCCCATGTAAAAGTAGCAGTTTTTGTTGTTTCTTCTATCCATGACTGTTCGGCAAACTTAACCACATTGATATTATTGTAACCATGACAATAAAGACACAATCTTTTTTCGAAACCTAACCAAGCCATGACCTGCATTACAGTAACCATGGCAACGAGGGTATGTACGCTGCTCTCGGTACAGTCCACGTGTTTATTATTGTAACCATGACAACCAAGGTCCGGTACACCTGCCACTATTTCAGGAGGAGGGTTGAAAGAAAACGACCCATACGGTCCTCCAGGCCGGAGGTCCCGATGAGAGGTTTAGTTGAAGGTGGCGTGGATATGTCAGACGGACAAGCCAATATTCATGCAGAGAGCGTGGGGTCATCTGGCAGGAACAACATGCTCACCCCCGTCATTTATTAAGGCTTCAGTGACAAAATAAGTTTAAAAACTCATCAGTGATGCAGAGAGAGCAGGAAACACTCATGTAATTAATGTCTAACTCACCGCTGTTCTCAGCAGTGACGCCGCTCTGTCTCATGAACCTGTTCACAAATACCACAGAGCATCGTAATGGTCCAGTCATGTAAGAATACGGTGAGGTCATTCATTTGTATATCTATTTACATTTAGCTCGCACGGTGGCAGATCAGAGGTTTACAAAGTGCACAGTAAAATATACAGACGTGACAGGACAGAGCAGGGACAAACACACACACACACACACACACACACACACACACATACACACACCTTATTCAGAACTTCTGAATGAATAGACATGTTGTATTCCGCTTAGTCTCTTATTTTTATCCAAAATCGTAAATTACATCCTCGTGTTTTGTTCAGAGCTTTTGTCGAGTCTGAGAAAATCCCTGATGACAGTTTCTAGTGTCTGTGTAATATAAGTGAATCCTCTACACATGAATGAACTTCTAAAACATGTTGATGTCTCTTGTCTCAGTAGAGATACAGTTTTAAGACTGTTTCCCCAAGGTGTGTGTGTGTGTGTGTGTGTGTGTGTGTGTGTGTGTGTGTGTGGTAGCAACTACTGTATTGCCACCGTCTGATCAAGATCCAGCAGGTATTTGCCAGTATTTCCATCATAGATCAAACTGGGCTCTTGACATGATGCAGCAGATCTTGAAGCTCCAGTATCAGGTCATCCGTTTGTGAACTCTGACACTTTCCTTCCTTCTAAGGAATGAGAAAAACCACACTTCTCGGGGGCTGGGGTTTTTTTTCTCCAGGTAATTAAAAAAAAGTGCAGTTATCAGACTCTGAGATATCTGCTATCACACAGCTCTGGATATCCTGGAATCCGGCCAGTTAGGCCGCAGTAGACAGCTGAGCTATCTAGGTCAGCAAGACATAAAATCCTGGATGGCAGCAAAGTTTCTCCAGCTCAGTGAGAACAAATCACAAGTTACATTACTTTGACCTCAGCATCTAACTAACATTATTATCCCTAATCTTGACAGAGCACATGATGAAAATCTCGGGAGCTTGAGTCATCTACGCACTGGGTAAAACTCAAATCAATTCACTCTACACAGGACCTGAACAAAGGTACTCATGCCTTTGTATCTTCCTGCTTTGTTTATTGTAACTCTTTATACTTTGGTATCACTCACTCTTCTTAATCCTGCTTCCAACCAGTTCAAATGTTGCTGCAAGAGCATTAACAGGTTCCAAAAAGGGACCACATCATTCCCATCCTCACCTCCCTGAACTGACTTCTGATCAGACCCGAGATCTTATGATCAGAGGCATCTGTCCGGCAGGGTTTTCTCACTGCCATCTGATTCTCCCCTTCTATTGAGATTTTACTTGTTAGCCTTTAACTATGCCTATCTCAACCTGCTCAGGTATTACTTGCTGAACTCTTTGTAGATCTGTGCTGTCTGTGTGTGTCTCCATGTGCCTTCATTAATATTTTTTTCTTTACTTTGTTCTTACTCTTTCTTTTCTGAAGACCTACAGGGAACCACAGTCCATCGGCAGAAAATGACAATGAATATTTCGAATCAAATGATGGACTTGAAATAACAGCTACATACAGCCATGTAGGTAAATTAACACTAAATACAAAGTACCACTGAGGCTGATGGAAATGTGATTATAGTTTTAAGGGTATTTGTATTAGACAAATTATTTTTTGACCTGATGATTGTTCTTCATGAAAGGTCAGGAGATCTCTTTGACATATTCTGCAATCTTTTGTGATTCTGTGCATTTTGCAGTCTAAATACTGTACATATAGTGTTTGGGACAAAATAATCTTAAACTAAAGTCCACTTATTAGTTGGTTAGTTTTAGTTATTAGTTTTTTCTTCAACTTTTTTCAAGGAGTTAAGAGTAGCAATGAAAATCCCATCCTTCAGACCAGGACACTGCTACACTGACAAAGGCCACCAGAAGCATCCCATTGACACGTCTAACAAGTCACAAGGAGTCAGCACTGACCACAATTCATTCATCACTGTTGCAAGAGACATTGCTTGCGTTGTTTCATGATGTAAATATGTAGCTTTAGACAACCGAACCATCTCCATTACAGAGCAAACTCCATTTATTGATTAACGTTGATATTCAGTTTAAAGCAGGTAGGTGAAGGTTGAATTTGGATAATTTTGTTGAACTGAAATTTCAAAACGTCATCGATGAGTTTTCACGCTCCAGAACATATTGCACTAATGATTCAGATTCAGCTTTATTGTCTGTGCACCGCAGCCCTGATTCAACCCCTGACTCACTCTGGATCTGTTGCCCAGAGTCCCTTGAAGCCAAGTTCCATATTTTCTCTGCGAGATGTGCCAAGGCTATAAAAAGCTTTTTAATGTCTGACACCGATCACAATAGCACAATTACGCCTGCTTTACACATGCACACATCCAAAGGGAAGAAGTTCTTAAGATGCTTCTAGTTTCTGAGGACCTTCCCGATCTCTTCTCCACTTCTTCAAAGCTGCCGGACAAACTGGTAATTAAGGTGCTCATCAACTCTGCCAGACTTTCCTGCTTTTCTTCTCCCCTGAGCTCTGATTCCATAGCTTGGCACCTGCCTCCACTCTGACCCGAAGCCAAGAGCAGCAAAGCCTGAAGTGAGATGGGAGTGTACCTCTCCCCTTCACACTACATCAACTCCCCTAACACATACCCATGCTACAGCCCTGGTGCTTCCTTGCCCATTCACTTCATTTCCGCACCTTTAATGCAGAGGGCATTAGTCTCACAGTAGACTCCATTTAACACGAGGGTTTGCATTGACACAGAAAGGGGAGATGGGTGTGAGTGTGTCCTGGATACTTCGGATGTGACTGCAGAGAATCGAACACAAAGGGGCAGCTGTGTGGAAGGCAGAAGGACAGACTGAGGGCAGCGAAACAGTTTGGCTTCCAAACCCTGGTTGACCAGAGGAAAGGGCAGAGCACAAATAGAAAAGGAATATATAACACATACAAATGGTGCGATTCCCGCTTGGCATTTGTTGGAACGTCGATACGTAAATCGTCTTTGTTTCGTTTCGTGCTGTACTGGTGCCATTCAGTGAGTTCAGCAACCGTCTCAGTGTGATTTAACATGAACTGTATCAACACTATCATTAATTTTGTACCACACTCTGTGAAATATTCAATTATTATTAGCAATGATCTAATTCCAGCATTAAAAAGTTGAGGTATTTTTACACAAAAACAACTAGGATGACACTCAGTAGAGCGTGTACCTCCGCCAAGGCCGAACTATCCTACATATCTGTCCACCAGCACCAACATTATTAACCGGATTGGCACCCAATTTCAATGGGTTCGTCCCTGGTCGATGCCTCACCTCTCCACCAAGTTTGGTGCAAATCGATCCAGTGCTTTTTGCTTAATTCTACTTACAACAAAACAAATAAACAAACAGGTGAAACCTCCTTGGTGAGACACAGTGGTGGGTTACTTCAAATTATTGGAAATTATCTGGCATACCTATGAAATGATACATGATTAGAAAAGAGTGCAGCACAGAGTAAATAGTGGGAATAGTAATAAAGAGCAAAATTTAAATGTTACATCTATCAGCCTAAACAGTGTAATCAGTAGCCAAGGGCAGCTGACTGCTCAACACTGGGAACATCCACAATTACTGAGTTGCTCAAAGGTGTTCAGCCAGAACAAAGCACAGTTGTGTTTTTACGGACTGTTTATTGAGGCTATTTTCCCATCTCAGCCAATGGTAAATAATTATTTACCCGATTTATCGCTCTCTTTGAGCCTATGGGTAATTCCTTTCATGTAGACAGTCAATGTTCCTCTTCCGCATGTCCGTGTGAGGCCTGATCCTGTTAAACAGTGCCAGCGAAAAAACAAAAATCTTCATCTTCCAGGAATCCTAAAAAGGCCTTCAGCCTCTCTGAGATATGAGATGGCAGCTAAAGCCAAGCCAAGATCCGAAACAAATCCCGGGGTGTGTGATGCACATAGCAGTGGACGTAGAGCGTTTTCTATAGGTATCCATTACCTTACGCCGCACTCCACCTGTGCCTCAAAGGCTTGGCCGATGAGTCCAGTCTCCTGTACCTCAGGGGGGACAATGCCTCTCCTAAGGGATGTTGCGAGTCTGTCAGCGTTTACATAATGAATAGGCATGAAGTTGAATAGATATGACAAAGGAAGTAAGTAAGAAAGGTTCTCTTTTCATAATTTGTGTGAACTGACCTTTCGTCATTGGCTAATGGGTTGATCAGATTCAAAGTAAGATTGCTCAGAGTGCTAGAGTGAGGGTGGAAATTATAAGAACACTTTTCCCACATTCATACAAACACAAGGTGTTACATTGTGTAGAACAAGGCCATTGGTTTGGATGGTGAGAACTTTCCTGGGCCTGAATTTCTTCCAAGTTTTGCACACAGTTGACAGTTGACACGCATCCAACGATTTCTCTAATAAAAGAATGAAGATATTTACTTCATGTTCATCTCTAAAAATGCACGAGAAAACTCATCAGTGGACCTTTAACTAGAGCAGACTCAGTACAGTTAAGGGACTAAGAGCAATTGACCTCAATTATATAAAACACATAGGTCTCCAGGTACAGCTGTTGTATTTCCTTGCCAGTAACTTCATTATGACGTCGCACTATAGGCTGCCTGGGGATGCCAAAGCTTTACTGTAACATAGCAGCTAACAGGGACAGAGAGGTTAGCTTGCCTGTAAAGCAACCAACACATTAAATCCAAAGGACAGCAGCCATTTGGCAGAAGAAAAGGCGAACTGTTGTGCGCAACTGATGAATGCGATCTTTTGGAGGGCACGAGCAGAGGAAGCTGGTCAGCTGGTCAGCATCTCAGCACCTGCACATAGAGGACAGGACCTGCAGCCAAACAGTGGAGGAGCAAGATGACATACAAATGAGGGACTGACCCTGGATCAGCCAGGTCTGACTGACCCCAGCAGTTCCTGCCAGCTGTGTGTTAGTGGTACGGAGAGAGACACAGTGCATGACTTTTAATAACCCAAATACAAACCCCAGTCTCAGAGGCACACCACCAGGTCACTTACCTCACCTCCTATTCACTTGCTTTAAAAGTCCCATATATTACATTTCTCCTGTGTTTTATTTGAAGTGTTGATCCATAAGAAGATATATTTTGGGTTTTAAGAACCAAAAACCATCTCAATGTAGTTTTACATCTCCTCTCTCAGGCTTCTCTCTGGAGCTGTAGTAAGAATAGGTCAGTGAGCCAATCAGAAGAGAGGAGGCTCTGAGTTAAAGGAAGTCCTGACGGCTGATTTTAAGGCTCAGTTTCTGAATACAGGCTGTGTGCATTTCTCTGTGGACTGAGGCTTTGATACTTTCACAGTATTAATATAGAACCTAGACCTGCTTTATAATCAAACTACACATGGACATCTACCTTTAGTCTATACGGTACCTTTAATAGGTGGAGGGAGGGGTTTGTGATGGATGTAGTTATACTTATATAAGTAAAAGTATTTACTCTAGGGGAGCGGTCCAGGATCAACACTGCCTCTCACTCAATCTTTCCTGGGAACACTGTTTGCATGTATGAGATCACGTATTTGTTGTTATTCTAGTATTGTAGTAATGTTGGAGCTGAAAAGCATTTTCTTGAATCCAAATCCAGAATCAAATACACTGGATGAATCCATTGGACTGGACTGGGTGCACACTATGGATGCACAACTACCTGAGGACCAGTAAGGGTTCAAGAGCAGCTGTCTAAGTTACTTATAGGACAATGTTGATTAACTAAGGCCAAATGCAAACACTGAATCCAGGAAGAGTAGCTGCTACCTCGGCTGTAGCTAATGGGGATCCACTCATCCTGTCCTTGTCTTCTAAAAGCTCATCATCTGCGCTCAACTGCCAAAACAAAACCAGCACTGTCTCGTCATTCTCTTTGGTTCGGTTACTTGAGTAAAAATATACACTCAGTTGACAGTTTATTAGGAACACCTAGCTAAAACTAATGTAGTCTAATACAACAGTCCTGCAGTAAATCCTCCTTCATGAAACTTATAATGTTCATTTCCACTGATGTTATAGAGAGGTGTCGATTCAACTCTATGATCATTTTGGAGAATGTAGTGTGAAGTGGTGTTGAACTGTATTATACCTGACTTTGACCCTGTGGGACTAACAGGAAAACCACTGCCTGCTGGTAGACATTCCTGTAGGTGTGCATACAATTCATTTCAACACATGCAACACCATGCCCCTGCCCCTCCCATCATGTTTTAGGGGGATACAAACAGAAGGTGTAATGTTGCCATAGAAACATAAGTAGGTAGACAATTATGAGGCAAGAGCTAAAGGTTTAAGGTCAGGTTGTCATTTTCTGAAGTAAATCTGAATTAAGAGGGATTAAAAACTTTGCTCTTTGACATTTAATTTTCTAAATCACGCAACTGTCACTGCTGCATTGATGATGAATCCTTTAATGATGAGCTGTGGTTAAAGTCAACAATAAGAGCAGCAGCTAAAGAGAGTAATTATCCTGCTGACAGATCACCGCGCTAGTTAAACATTTTCTCATCCACACACATCAGATACGGCCGGGAGCAGCTTCGATTGTCAACTGTGTTAGAAAGATACAATCTACAGCACACAACTGGCTGGTTTATAGTGCGGCCTGTGTGTGTAGTTCTGCCAGGCAAGACATAAAGCAAACGGAGGGAGCTGTGTCGGTGTGTAGGTGTGTGTACTTGGGACGTGCAGTAAACCTCAACTGCTTCATCGTTCGGTCCAAGGGTTCAGTGGCTGCCGGCAGCCGAGTGGAGAAATAGATTTGATGGAGCTGCTGCGCTGACAAAGCAGCTGTGAGGCTGCATCTGATAAAATCTTCAATATTACAGTTATTCCCAAAGATAGATTCCAGACAGGAGATCGCTCCAGTGTTTTAACCCATTCACCACAAATCCTTTGTATTATTGTCAACCATTTTACAAAGCATGCCGTGAAGCTGTGTTCCCCTGTGCCAGGGAGATGCACTTCTTGGGATGTGTTGTATAAGCTATAACCAAGCAGCAAATGAAGTTAACACTGAAGTGCTAAAAACTACAGTTCCTCTAATGACCACTAGAGTCTGGCTCCAACAGTGAGTCAATCCCCATAGACTCCCGTGTTAAAATGTCCAACTTTACAGCAGAAATAAACATGTTTACAGCCTGGTACAAAAACTGTTTTGGTCTCTAGAGGTAATTTCCTCCTTCATGACAACTGTTTATAAAACTCACCTGTTTACATTTTATCAAAGTTTATTCAAGTTATGAATAATTGCCCCTCTTCTTTGTCCATTTTTGGATTAGCTGGGAGTTAGGGGCAGAATCAAGTACTGCCAAGATGGCGATGGGGGAGCGGCTCACTCTAAGCTTCAAAACCGTTCTTCAAAAAACCAGTGGATGATGTCTACGTCCATCTTTATATACGGTCTATTGGTGCAACACATATTATCAGGGTGGAAACTATTTTCATATTTTGTCACAACATGAGGTAAACAGTAGAGAAACAGCAAAGTAATCTACTAGATTGCACAACGCAGTGTCTTGCCCAACAACGAACAGTGTTGCAACAAAAACTGAGCCTGATCTAAGTCTTTGTCGGACGACCCTGTGTTGTTTAGAATTAGGTCAAATTCAATTCAACATGACACAGATACTGTAATTTTGAAAAACAAGAAAAAAGAATGTGTTTCCAACCAATAGATATTGTCATTGGTTGTGAGGGATTGTGGGTGGGTACACCTGGGGTCCCATTAGCATCGTAGCCCTGAGAGCTCAACGCACCGCATCTTCAGAAAACATATGCAAACAGACAAAACACAAACAAATTCAGAAAACATCTTCATCCCAGCCAGGTTGTTCTTTTTGTTCTGTCCCATGGAAACACTTCCGTTGGCATTTGTGCTACTTGCAGCGTGATTCTTGTGTTATTTGCGTGTGTCTTCTTCAGTTGCAGTGCGTTCAGGGACACCGTACATTAGCGTTTTAGTAAATAGTACAAAAAATGTGTGATAATGCAATAAAATTTATGACTACAGTATTGGTTATGATATCTATACACACTTACTGAGCACTTTATTATGAAGACCTGTGCACCTGCTTATTCATGCAATTATACAATCAGCCAGTCACGTGCATTCATCAGCAGTACAATCAGGAGCCTCAGTTAATGTTCACATCAACTTTGACGTTTGGCTTGATGGTACAATGTCCCTTTAAATTTGGCAAAGCTATACTGAGGAAGGTGCTTTATATGAAATAGTTTGTTGTATGCACAGGTTGCAAAGCATGCAGGGATTAATATTTGCTTCAACAGTGCAGGTCACCTGGTTTGCCTGCTCTTGTAACTCTCAAAAATGCCCATGGCTTTCTGCTGTGACCTACTGGGAGTCACTCCAAAGACATTAGACTTGACGTAAAGCCTGAACCGCCATCCTGGCAGCTGTAGGCCTGCTGCTGAAGAAGGCCATGAAGGCGGAGGATTCAATGCCCTGCATGTGAACAAAGCAGCTAATTTACTTTGCTGCAGATTTTAAAGCCGCCACATGGAGCTAACAAGTCCCAGCATGAGCTCGCACCAGTAAACCAGCAGAGTGTTGACAGTGGAGAATATACTAAATGTGCAGGGTTGATTCTTGGAACACACCATTCCTTCCAGGAAAATAAATATAAAACACACACTTTATGACCCTGCAGCTCGGTTCTCGGAGGCTTTCCCTTCTTTTTTTTTTTCCGCCCCTCTGGCACATAAAAATGCAGACATGATATATGCATCTCTCCTTGCCCTTCCTGGTGGCACTTCCAAATGCCAGCTGCTTTTCCCTGCATTATCAATCAGCTCTGTTACTCTGGAGCTGATAAACACTGAGGCCTTCAAGCTGTCGGTGGAATTATTTAAGTATTCCTGCGGCCAGCGCGGAGAGTAAACATTTTCTTTAACTGATAACACAAACATTTTGGCGATCTCCCTGAACACACACACACACACACACACACACACACACACATGCAACAACCAGAGAGGAAGCTCTGAATGTGTTCAGGCCATATAATGAAAGTTAATAACAAGTCCATTTCACCCACTGGGAGAATTCTCTCTGCCACAAAGTGCTTTTAAATGATAAGAAACAAGTGTGTTCCTTTTCTCTCGCAGGCTTTTCCCATGCACATTTACCTCCTGTCACAAATAGATTTTATCAACTGACACAGCTCCTTTAGTCACAGCCCTTTCTTGTGTTGTGTACGACACGTGTTCCAGCAGCGCACACAAGCTCAGAGCTTAAGAGAACCACTGACTCACCCATTTCCTGGGTCGTCCTCTGGGTCTTTTCACTCCGGTTGCCTCGGCTTTCTGTGAAGACATAAAAAAAAAAAACTCCTGTGACTTCATGACATACATGACATTACCGTGTTATATACGACATATGATCATCCAAGATTTAAAAAAAAAAAAAAAAAAGTGACATGTACGCATGTAGTTAAGGTGTTTTGAATGTGTTTTTCCTATAGACACCACGTTACAAGATGGCAGTCCATTCATTCCTCTGAAAGCGCGTAGCCTGGGGTATTGTCCTTTTGGAAACATTAGAAGAGTGGTTCTCAAAGTGTGGTCCCAGGGGTCCTTGAGGGGCTTCCTGGGGGACTCATTTATTTTCACATCCATAAGTAACAGAGTGACATGGTCATGAGTTTCAAACACTTTCTGTAATAAAACACTGAATAGCAAAAATCCTGTCAGATAGGTTCCATTGTGTCACTTTAGGGGTCCTTGACGTGAAAAAGTTTGAGAACCACTGCGTTAGAACATGAGAGCATGAATTCAATAAAAAATGATTTACTGATAGTGATCTTTACCAGAACTAATGGATCAAATTCTGATCAAGCAAATGGTCAAATCAAGGTGTTAGTGGTGCTGCACTTTGCACCTCACAGTCTTCACAGTCGCCCATGAGTCTGTTGGTCTTAAACTGAGGTGTGGTCAGGCACATTGATATGTTGAAGCAGCAGAAAGCGTTTTTGCAATCGATCAACAAAAACCTGGTCTGAAGTCAGTGATGCAGTATTTCACTTTTATTTAAAAGCCTCCCTCTGATGAAAGTCAAGTGTTTCACCTTGTTACCATCCATATGATGAGTGAAATAATCATCTACACCATGACTGAGTGTTTCCACCTTGAACTGCAGTGAACCAATGACAGTCTCATAAACAATCCAACCAATCCTGTCAACTTGTGGGGACGGGGGGCGGGGCTAAATAAACCTGAAACCTTGTCAGCACAGAGAGAGTTAGCATTAGCACAACCACTAACACTGTGTCAGCCACTGCCAGTTACAAGCTAACAAACAACATGAACAAATAAAAGATGCTAACTACGCTAACCGTTCTGATACGTCTGCGAGTCTCTGGTTCTGGTCTCAACCGACTCCTCATCTGAGTCTGGGTCTGACTGAGGCTCAAACATGTTTCCTCCTCTGACCATCTTGATACTCTCTGCTCTTTCACCTGTCCACCTGGAGCAAGCAGGTGGTGGGCGGGGCATAAGGCCTGATCCAGATTTCTCAACCAGGAAGTAAAAGGAGATGAGCTTTAGATCCAGTTCTTGTGTGTGAAAAACATGTTTAACTAAATATGAATCCTAGCAGAGGATTTTTACAGTGTTTAAAACAAGTCTAAAGGATCTTTAAGGACGAATTATCAAGAGAGTAATATGCACAATGTGCATCCTACACTCTGCCTGTTACACACAAGCAGAGTGTGCCACCATGTTTCTCATCACCTGAGCTAAATTTGTGCACAGTTTGTGTCAGGACTGGACTCACTGGTCAGTCACAATATGCGATCAACTGACTGCAAATAGAATCTAACTCTGTGTGAGACACTGTGCCATTATAATAGCAATCCACCAAGCTGCAGCACACCTGGCTTTTAAAGAGAATGGGAGATGCGCCCTGATTGGGTTATTAGATGTTACACCCAAAACACTCCCATGAATAATTAAGAGACTGAGTGCAACCATTTTGAACCATGCGCCTGGAGCGTCTGTCTTTTCCATCGTTAAAATAGCAAAACTGACATGGACACGCCCTGAATGCATTAAAATAGAGCCCAAAAAGCAGCTTCACCGTGGCCATTACGTTAATATGCCAGCTCAGGACACTTTCCCTGAGCTTCATTTTCCATGGCTTCTACATCTTATCTTATTTTCATATCTTTGGTCATTGTTTCTATCAGTTAGAATAACAGTGGAGTCACTAGGTTATTTTCTGACATCTGGGAACGCGGTGAGATCACTACAACAAAGCCCTAAAGGTGAAGAAACGTGAGCAGTCCAACAATCAGACATGTTGGACACAAACCAACAGTTTATCCCTCTGTGTGCACAAAACTGCAAGAAACTGAGCTCTGCAAAAAGTGGGTGCGTAAACTGTGACGGATTTTTAAAACAGACAGTTTGTGTAACAAATGTACAGATCACTTTAGTTACCTCCTCCAGATAAGTTTGACTAACCTTGGGGTTTGTTTTCAACCCGTCTGACCATCTGACTCCTCTTGTTACTTGACCTCAGGTATTAGCTGGAGTACAGTATTATCATGGCTGATAGAAATGATGTCCAAAAGTACAAAAGTAAAACAAATAAAATTTCAACAAACCAGAATTTTTGCTATAACAATAAATGAAGTATTCAAGTAAGTAAATACCCACGAGAGCATCAAATGTGTATTAATCCGCCCTTGAAAATAGTTCCAAACAAATAAACTATTTCTTCCTGTTTGAGTAACATTTGCTAAAAACTACAGTGGTCAGGTGTTTTAAGAAATTATTGAGCATTTTAAACAAATTACTTACAGGAGGAACCAACATGTATATTTTATTCCTCTGTGCCATAAAGGTCCATTGTTGTCCTAAAACTATCAGAGACATCCACACTGTTGCACTGGGTGACGTGTTCCTTCATCACCATGAATACTGGAATACTAGAGCATTACATAGTCCCCAACAAATGTGCTATTTCCTCCTCTTTGAGTAATGTTTGTTAAAAACTACAATGCCCGCTGTTTCAGGAAACTACTGAGCCTTTTGTTACAAATGCCATTTTTAAAGATTTCCGTCTTCAGAGGGAAGAACCAATGGGCTTGGAGCTGAGTGTCACAGAGAGGGTAGAATAAACAGAATTCACTAGATTCCACTGAAGGGAGGTTGATTTTAGTCCATTCTAATGTGTAATTGTTGAACCAGCAGTGACTGAATTGTTTTCCTGCTGTCCCACGCTGAGCAGCAGAATGTGAAGGAGGTGAGCATGGATGTTCCCCATGTGGCTCCATGGCTGTCAGTCTTCTGATCTGTTAGGTTTCTCCATCAATATCGATCCAGTCATTTCAATTTGGATACACTAAGATTCTACCGGTGAAATACTACTCTGCTAAGAAAGTTAAGAAACCTGTGATGTCACTGAGATTTCTTGGCAGTGGTTGGGATGCAGTATTACTGATACAGTACTGGTGTACTACGAATCACAAACTGTATGCTTTACATTACTGCTAACAATCTTGGAAAGCACAACATCGTGTTGACTATAACTTGTACGATTTTGACAAAGTGATATAATTGTTGCCGGTAGCGTAATGCAGCACAAACATTTTAAAACAGTTTTAACTGCATAACCATGCAACGATAGCGTAACACAGCCCTGACTATAATGGCGACCAGTCACCTCTATTTCAACCCAATTACATTTCTTATTAAGGAGATGAATGACTTGATTTTTGTGGGAGTTGGGAGAGATTTGACCCTGCAGACTGTCCAGCACTCCCAAAAGGCAAAGCCCTGCAGTCACCGGCAATTAACAAGACCAGACCAGTGTCAATAATTCATCAGATATATCCAGGCTCCATGGCTCCTGGCTGGGAGTCAGGTGAAATCTTAGTCAAATTGCTGAGCTGCAATGAATTTTGCAGACGATGACCAGCAAAAGGCCTGTATCAGTGATATGGTGGTGTTAGGGCATGTGTGTAGCTTTGGTTCAGTTAACAACACCAGCTCCTTTGTCAGCCTGACACTGAGTACAAGCCGCCCAGGCCGGTCACATGGCAGGTGGAGTTTTTCAATTTCTCACCATCAGCATTTTATAGGTGTAAAAACATCCAGCTGAAGGTTTGAAGAGGTCCATGCATCTCTGAAAGTCTGCACTAAACTGGCCTCCTGCTATCCAAGCAGCTTATTACAGACCCATAGATAGGTAACCTCAAGCCGCGTCAGAGGTTATGACAGAAGTAAAGGAGGAAGTCAGGTGACCTTGTATGTAGAGCGACAAAGTCCACACTAGGAGGGGGTTGGGGTTGATGGATGAGTCGACTCCTGTTTAGTTGTGGTCAATGTTGTTTCTTTTATCCATGACCGTTCCATAACCATAACCATAACCATATGATTATCTTTGTAACCATGACGACGAAGGTCTTTGACCGTAAGGAGGTACTTATTTTAACCCAAACCATGATCTTTGCAGAGACCTTTTTTGTGCCTAAATATGACTAAGCAGTTTTTATGCCTTAACCCAACCAAACCATGACCTTTCCACAACCTTAACTACGTGTTTATTATTGTTACCACGACAACGAAGGTCCAGTACACCTGCCATTAGTGCGTTCCTATGCGTTGTATCCAAGGTTAGGGACAATCAGCCTACTGGAGGACTTGTTGTCATGCACTGATGACATACTGAACATTTGCCTTGATTCAGCTAAAGGTTTGAAGAGGTCAATGTATCTCTGATCATTCCATTACTGCATGTCTATCCTTGTAACCATGACGATGAAGGCCTTTGACCGTAAGGAAAGTAGTTATTTTAACCAAAACCATGATCTTTTCTGAGACCTTTTTTGTGAGTAAATATAACTAAGAAGTTTTTACCCAAGTCTTAACCCAACCAAGCCATGACCATTCCACGTCACTGAACGTGTTTATTCTTGTTACTCATTGGACCTTAGCATGCAGTCATCTTTTCTTCAATAGCACCTAGTCTTTGATCTGCATTGACCAGACAATTCTTGCTGATCATTTAAACAAACTTTATTTTGAAAAATCTGTTACTTTTGTCATTAAATGAAAGGACTAACTATCAGGTTGTGTCAAACAGGAGCAATAGCAGGTTAGGACCCTACAATTTAAGAGAAGAGTAACCATATAAAGCTACAACAAAATGATGATGACAAATCCTGTGATGTTCATTAGCAGGTCTTTATCATGATACATTGCCGGCTATCCAATCTGTGTACTGTAATCCCAGTTCTCTGTTTGGGATGATGCATTTTTAATGTGGAGATTTAATGGTCTGAAAGACAACACCCTGTTCAATTAATCATCAGAGTGTTTTAAATGTCTGAGCAGAGAGATGCAGCATGTCTGCAGAAGCCCTGAATTCGCAGGGATCTCAAGAAGGAACCTGCCATAAATTCCCATAAATGACCTTTCACAAGAAACTAGCAGCCAGAGCCAAAGTGAAACTAAACTGTGGCAGGATAATCTTTCTCTTTTTCCACGTAGTGTTGGTTTCACCAAACGACTCTACTACTACTACTAGTCTTAAAAGCCATTAAAAATGTGTTCTTATTTATTCATTATGGTTTTGGAGGAAACTACAGCAGCTGAATAACTCGATCCTGTTATTTTATACTAACAGTATAAAAGTCCTGCAAAGAAAAGGTCAAAAAAGTCATTTATAACTGCTTTTTTAAGTGACCCATATGAGTCTTTTCTCATTAACACCATTCCAACCTTTTTCATCACATTTAAAAGAAGAACTACTTAGTTAAATGAATGACTGTAGTCATGGTTAAAGAAACCAAACACTGACTCAGACTTGGTAGGAAATTGGAAGCAAAGACTTGCTGATGCATCCATCAACTCCAAACTCCACCTAACAAAGTTTTTGGACAGTATGGAAATGTCAAAACAAACAAAAATTATAATTCATGCTGCCACTTAAGGTCTTTAGGCATATAAACAAACCATTTATTTTTTTGGTGGGAAGGACAGTGTCACGAGGTTTCAAAGCCGGGCTACTGCTCTTCCACCGCACAGGCACACACATGCTAGCAACAGCCGAGAGCCCTGCTAGCTCTGTGAGGATCTACTTAAGCAAAGCAGTGTCATTTTCATGTCATGTTGCTGGTGTAATGTCTTTTCTCTGTCTATTGTGCGCCGAAACGAAAACTATGACGTTCTACAGCCACCACACACACGCCACGCAGCCTTGCGGTCCATCTGCGGGACGGGGGACCTGCCCGCAGGCAAGGAAACACAAGCCGGGCTAGCTGTTCGTAGCGACTGAATTTTCAAATTAAAATACATACGTGTAGCATCAATATAATCCGATACAACAATAAATAAATAACAGCGCTGTCTAAACCAATACTCCACATGAACTAAGCAAAAAGTGAGACACAATTTGTAAACAGAAGACAGCATTGACAGCAGGACAAACATCCGAAAGAAGCGTTAAAGCGGCGGAAAGATATGAATCACAACTTCCGGTCAGGACTTTCAGAACAAAATCAGAGCGGACCCAGGATGCAGATCCTGATTGATCTACCCAAAAAAAGATTTGATCTTTTTGCGCCCCTACCTAAACCTGACATTTCCTATGAATAATGCCTTGTTTTTTCAGAGTAAAACCTTGTTGACTATATTTTGTAGTAAGGTGAGTAATACAATTGTTTCTTCTTCCGAGCCGCCACGATATGTGTCAGAGATTGCAGAAGTGACTGATATGGGAAGGGGAAATGAACTTTTAAAGAGTATATGTTACAGGTGTGGGCTGAGCCTGGACTCCTTTCATCTGTAAAGACTAATATCCTCAGTGTTTATTATAACAATGTCAGATGAGATTCGACTGGATTATGGCCAGAGCAGAGTGGTTCATATCTTTGCAAAGAAGTGCTGAGAATGTTTACAGTGGTTCACGGTGGCAGGGGAGCACTAAGGCTGCTATCATCACGGGCCTATCACAGCTTCATCTAACTAATGAACGAAGACACAGGGACGTGCAACACAACCTAAAAGATAGATACTGCTGTGAAATTTCAAAGCTTTTCTCTGGATTACTTTTCCTTTGCCACTTTAACCTTTTTTCATTCATCATCTCTATCTCTCATGCACACCCTAGTACTTATGTGTGTTTCTGTATGTTCACATGTTGGTGTTTGCAGTGGGTTCCTTTTGCTGGAGGATCTTGTTTATTGAGCTATGTTGCTCTTTTAGACTGATGCTATACTAACTATACTTTATACTCTATCAGTAAGAGCCAATAGAAACCTGAGTTTCAGGTCTGATACAGAAAAACACCGTATTTTTAAGGAACATAAATGTGTTTTTCAGTGTAACTTTTTTCCATTTTAAATTCTCAATGTTGTTTAAACACAAGCTGCAAAATACAAGGATTTCGCCCGAGTGAAATGGTTTAAAGAAAGCAAAATTTCAACTTACATCAGAAAGATCTGATCACACAATAAGTAAAGATGTCTGCGAACGTCTAGACGCTCAGTTATCAGTATCAATTTGGACCGAACGATATGCGAAAGAAATCATATCGCGATTGTGATATGAGTCACGATATCAGTTTGAATTGTTTTTGCATTTCATTTTCACTGGTAAAAAATCAAAAAAATTTTTTTGTTTGTTTGGGTCTGAACCAAACAAACTCATCTGTGGTTTGTTGTGACACATTTTACCTTTATCAAAAAAAATGGCAGCTCTTGCCATTTGGATATTGCACTCTGCCATATTGCGATTATGATAATATTTCGATGAATTGTTCAGCTCTAGCACCGATACCAGACCTAGTCAGGACCGTTCACTGATCCTTCCTGAATATTCAGACATCGAGGAAAAACACTTTGATTCTCCATTTGTTTTAAACACAACATTTACAATAGTTTGGTTTGGTCATGGTCATGCTCTCTCTAACAACCGTCCCTCGCATTAGAATTAGACAATTATTTACTACAACGACTTATAGAATCACATGCGATCCAGTACAAAAGTCCAGCAGAGACAAAAAAAAAACATGGGTATTAGTGTGGCTGCAGTCGGTATGTAGCTGTTTTCCTCCATCACACTGAAACATGCTTCTAATATTTTCTTAATCCAACCCCAAGAAACAGAAACACCTGGCGATATAGTGTTATCTAACTCACACCCACCACTACTGCAACTATATCTAAATCCAGTCATCTTCTACTCAGCACTCTCCTGTTAACACTAAGCAGAATTTATAGCAGGGCTGTTGTACTATTAGATTGCACAGGTGAACATGCTGAACAGGTGAAGCGGTACACAAGTGGAGGATGTGAGTTTTCTTTGAAGAGCGCCCGCAAAAAACCCTGCAAGAGTGCGACTCAGTGTGTGTGTGTGTGTGTGTGTGTAACGGAGGTTATGTTGAGGTTGAGGTAAGGTTTGCAGCTCACCTTGCAAACCAAAAGTCAAAGCTTTACATATAAACTTGCTGCAATGACATCATTCACATTTAAAGTGATCTCAGCGACGGAGAACACACAGGCGGATTCATGACAACAACAACAACAACAACAAAAAAGAATCTCTCCTGAGGTCTGTGCTGTGGAGGGTCCCGATTGAGGATGACATTTTAAAAAAATGAAAAGGTGTGTTGATCCCACATGCGTCCGCTCCTCCGCTGTACTGATTATGGACTGTAAGTGGTTATCAAAGGTGTCTGTGTCATTCCTGCTCTGAGGCTCCTCACCTTCTGCGCTGCCTTGGAGGGGCCCTTGTTCTTACTTCCTTTGGGGCGGCCCCTTGGTCGCTTGGGGACAGGCTCTCCACTTGGCTCCTGAGAGAGGGAAGGGAGGACATGAGATGGGTGTCAAGGACAGGAAACAAAGCCTTGAACCCCCCCCCACCACCACCACCCAACCTCTTTGGTCCATGCATGTAGTGGGGACATAAATCTGTGTACAGGACTTCACCGTGGGGACTCCACTTGCTTTTAGGGACAAAAAAGGAACCCAGCCTTCATGGCTTTGGAGGAAGACTGGGTTTAAGGTTAGGATGAGGAGGTTAGGGTTCTGTGCATGGGTGGGGAGGGAATGAATGAGTGGGATTTATTCTACACTTTAAAATTTTCTCACTGAACTTCACACGTCAACATTTCTATTATCAAAACAACCTAAATGCAACGTGATGCAGCTTCTCATCATATATTTTTTTACTCATGCTTTATAATAAACAGCTGCAGGCTGGTGTGCGTCTGAAGGCGAAACTCATGTACAGCCACAGTGTCCAGTTTCTGACACCTTCACGAACTCTGCAGCCTGTGGCGTCAATGGACGTGATTCTGCTGGGAGTGTGACTCATCAATCGACTTGCTAAACGCTTTCACACGAACACTTAAAAGAAAAAGGAAAAAAAAAAAAAGAAAAGCCCCTCAAGTTGTCATGGCGTCTAGTGATTCAACTCACGGAAGATCTGCAGAGTTACATTCATCCCCATACCTTTCCTCTTACTCATGTTGTCAACTGGAGGCACGCGCATTGCTCATGATTTGTACAGAAACATATTGGGCTCACAAAGCGAATGAAAACAGCAGGAACTGTGCTCCGAGCTCCGAGCTCCTCTGCAGACAGAGAGCTGTACCTCACAGGAGCCATGAAGAGCATGAGGGAAGTTATGGAGGACTGCACTCCCTGCTTTAATGTAAATACGGAGCAATCTGTTGCAAAATCAGCTCATTTTCACACGGGCTATGAAACATTTGCACAGTTAGTTGCAAGTAAATGAAATCAGAGCCGCTTCTAAACACGCTGCTGCTGCTTTACAGGAGCGAGGCAAAGCCGAAGTTTAAACCTCAACTCTCCGACTTCAAGTGTCGAGTCTATAGGATTCAAACTGCAGCACATCCTGCATCGTACTTGCAGAAATTAAGTCGTGAAAAGAGATACCATCCTGTCCAGCAGCGAGGCACAAACTCAACACTCACTTTCTGGGGCTTCCTCGGTCTCCCCGGCCTCCTCTTCTGGGGCTCCGCGGCCCCCGTGGGCTCCTGGGAGCCGGAGCTCTCCCCGGCCTCGTCCCCGCGTCCGCTCATGGTTCCCGGCGCTGCGGCTCCTCCGTTCTCCCGGTGAACAGAAAAGACTTCAAAAGAGAAAGAAAGGATAGAGGGAGGGAGCCGACGACGATAGTTTCAGTGGCACTTTCACAGGTCCGCTGTCTTCTCGTGAGTCCTCCACAGGCGGGACGACTGGCGGCTTTGAAGCTGATAAAGTGAAGCCAGGGAGCAGCTGGAAGGTTTGGCTCAGTGAGCATAAGACAGGACACCGGGGACATCGGACTCTGAGAAGCCGAGCAGCTCCGACTGAAACTCGGCTACAGCACCCCCGCGGCACCGGGCAGGACCATGCAGCAGCAGCGGCGGCGGCAGCAGCAGCGAGGCGTGACAGCTCAGTCCGGATCGTCTGGGAAGTGTGGGCATAATAACCACATCCACACTACTCCAGAACCAGGCTCCACTCAATAAGGATGGAGTTAAAAAAAAAAAAAAAAAAAAAAAAAAAGAAGAAGAAGAAGAAAAAGGAAAGAAATCACCTCTCTCCTGTGGGTGGATAATACAG
>NW_019524960.1:108600-113918 GCF_002814215.2 Seriola lalandi dorsalis | reverse complement strand
GGGAGGGGGGGGTCTGGATGGGAGCCAGAGAAAACAGAGGAGACGGAATCCTGGCTGCAGGCCAGAGCTGGCAGCCCGCGTTTATGAATTAAATTCACATTTTCACGCGTTTCAATGGAATCCGGATTCCACAGAGGTGAATTCATTCAGAATTCATTCACCTCCGTGGAATATGAAGCTACTTCTTGAATCTGGAGGCAGTTTCATCTCTACACTGAAGTAAGAATAGATACAAACAGATAATAAGTGCTGCATTAAACGTTAAGTCCATTTACAGCCTTTTGATTTACACAACTTCATTGAAAGTTAACTGTACATCTACTCAAGCTGCCTGTAGGTGTAACTTACTGTCCTGTAAGTTGATACGAAACATCTGAAAACAGCAGCCTACCGATATCTAATGAAAAATTATACGCAAATGTAACATATGAATATATATTGAATTTCCATATATGACATTCTGTATATGTACATATAAAATAAAAACAAAATTATATATAAAACCTATTTGAAAATGGACCTATTTCATATATGGACATATATATTTGCCAATACAAATATGTATGTTTATGTGTGCTTATATTGTAGACAAGTTACATATATATATATATATATATATATATATATATATATATATATATACCAAAGCCTTTCAGTAAATCTTATTATATACAGTAGGGTCTAGGGAAATGGGAAGATAGCCATGTTTAAAATTAATGAGCGCTTGATAATAAAAACCTATATAAACATATAGAATATGTTCTTTTGGTAAACTAACACATATAAGTTAAATACACATTGTTAGCATTTATGGTTGCAACATATTGTAATATAAAAATTATTCATATAGATATTTTTAATATATGTACATATACAAATTTTACTATGGGTGTTATAAACTTCATATCTACAGAATGTATATATGTGATAATAATATATTATATCATTTACAAGTGGCATATATATATATATATATATAACTCTTTATATAGGGACATATATGTCATATTTCAAATATGGTGATATTTTCAAACATTTAGTGAACTGTGAAATTCCATGTTGCATATGTGAAATTAAAACTCACAATCAGTGAATTTGTATTTTAAATGTAAAAATGTCCAAAACTCTCCAGGTTGAAAAGTTCATGTTCATGTGTGAAGTTGAACTTTAAATGTGAATTTTTTTATTTTAGTAGAAATTTTCACCCTCTTTTCTACAGTTGCTTTCAATCTGTGTCTGTTTGTTTAAAACGTTCACATTCCTGTAACCTTCCCCTCAGGTTCCTGTCTGTTAATATTTCTTTAACCTGAGCACCTATGCATGCCTGTTCACCCTCTCCTCATCATACAGCACATACAGCAGCTCTCAATTCATCTCTCATTGTTCAAATCCTCAGAACTTTATTTTTTCAATTCTTGTGGAAGTCCCAAAGTTTTCAAAGATGGCTGAATTTTGGTGAAAATTATGCACTAGACATATTTCCTCTTCATGTAACAGTGCAGGCGTAAAAAAAAAAAAAAAAAGAAAAAAGTGTGGCGCTTTGAAGAAGTCCACCGTGGACGTGAAGTGAGATCAATTACACAAGAACAACAAACACAAAGAATAAAGTGCCTTACGTGGAGGACCTTTCCCACGATCCTGCAGCCTGCTCTCCATGCTCGCCCTGCACAGCGCTGGCCACTGCGAGCAGAGGTAGCTGAAAGCTCGGTGAGGATCAGCCTCATTCTGAGCTCTGTGACATTTCACAGGAATATCATCAGCACGCACATTGTTGTATGAAGCATTTATTTTCATAAGTGCATGACTTCCTCCCACGGTGGCACTCAATTTATGTAGTGTGTGGTTAATTTGTAGCTGCTGTTCGCTTCATTCATAAGCCCCCATTCACGGCCCTGAGACCCCCAAAGAAGGGGTTTCTGTGCAGACCCCTCCCTTTCAGACAGAGCGGCGTCAGCACCAAACCAATACAATCAATGGCTGCACAGATCCATTACCTCAGGGTGGTTTCATGCGTTCATCTCTGCTGGGCATGCAGCTCGCCGTGAGCCAGCTCAGGCACAATGAAGCAGGAAAGAAATGTGTTATTGCACTGAAACGGAAAGTTTTGTGTGTGTGTGTGTGTGTGTGTGTGTGTGTGTGGCAGAGTGAATATTCATTTCAGCAGCTGAGACACACACAGGACTGTGGTTGTAGCTACTGCACAAGCCAATGACCTTTCACCTTGTTTGGCTGAAGTGCCCTTTTGGACCAATCAGATGCATCAGATAATAATAAGTAACATTTTCATGGTTGTTGCTGCTGTAGTTGCCAATATTCTTATAATTATGTGTTATTATTATTCCTAAGTATCCTCTGTATAATTGTGAGAAATCTTGTGGAAGAGATGATCATCTTCAGAGCTGCATTCATTCTCTCAGAGACTGAGATGAGAGCAACTCGTTGCTTTCCTTGTTGTAACAGTTGTATTTTCTGTCATTGTCAGATTTACGACCATTTGTAAACATATGTTCAAACCTCAGGTACATATAATAATGTTAATAACAATAATAACAACAACAACAATAATAATAATAATAATAATAATAATAACTTTATTTATATAGCACTTTTCTTAACAAAGTTATAAAGTGTTTCTCAGACAAATAAAACCAAATAAAAATTAAGTCCAAAGAGTAAAAAGGCAATAAAACATGTAGCCAAGCAAAGTGATCCACAGTTAAGTCATACAGTAATGTAACATTTGACATACAGTATATGTCATACATATATATATCATATCAAGAGTTATGCTCCCATATATGTCATACAAACATCCTTTAGATACTGTATGAAGATTATAACATATGTGAATTTTTATATGGTATAACACGTTGTGACCATATATGTTAATGACATATATTCAATTTATATATGTTAGTTTATTAAAACAACATACAGATAAAAATTCTACATGTTTACGTATAAATGTTTTTCTCATTCATTTTAAACACGTCTCTTCACATTCGGGGAAAGTGGTCTGAGACTTTTGGACTGTTTATAATATCAACATATACTGACAGGCTTTGGGATGGATATATATTTATGTAACACATGTCTACAATATAAGCATACATACATAAACATATATATTTGTATGGGCTAGATATACTGTATATGTTAATATCTGAAATTGGTCCACTTTCTAATAGGTTTTATCTATATTTTTTGCTTTCATTTTATATGTACATATATTTCATGTATGGAAATTTAATATATGTACATATATATGACATTTGCATATAAGAATTTACACACACAGATTGAAAACACATGATCACATCAATGTTTAGGGTGTTTCTTCTTTCTCATGAAGAAGACGAAGAAGATTATCCCTCATTTTCTTCAAAAATGAAACAATATATTCGTGAGCTCTTCGTGTCCTTATTAGGGCCTGGAGCTGAGAGCCACAGCCTGGCGGGGAAAGTGTTAACAGACGGACCGACACATCGAAGGTTTTGGTCTCTTCACAGAATTTGTTGACCGTAAGAAAACTATAGAATAACGGCAGACTTATCCTTTAATTTCTAGAATAACCCTCCAGATACAGTTCGTTCCTCCCGGTGTCCGTCGAAGCAGCGGCACATGTGTGATGCATTTATGGTGCTGAGAGGCCGTCTGCCAAACACTTCAGACTGGTTAAGGATTTCTGTTTCTCTCTGCTCTCAGGTTACATTATTTTCCTAAATACGTCCAGGGCATCCCACCACAGTGGTGTCCTTAAGACAATTAAGACACAGTCTCTCTCTCTCTCTCTCTCTCTCTCTCTTTGAGCTGGACAACATGTAGCTGCTGCAACCTGCTCACAGCTCAGGTCTCTGTGTCTCATCCCCACTCTCAGAGAGGAAATGAGCAAATTAAATATAGAAGCTGGTGGGAGATCCACATGTTAGGCAGTCGGACACCAAGTGTGTGTGTGTGTGTGTGTGTGTGTGTGTGTGTGTGTGTGTGTGGGGAGTATATATGTCAGAGGTCCAAACAATTGATGATCCATGCCTGATGGCTTCTTCCTGGACAGTTAAGACACAAACACACATGAAGGCTGAGCGCAGTGGTCTTGTGAAATCCACGGTGTTCTCAGAGCTGAGTTCAGTTTTACACAGTGAGTGTGTGCACCAAGCCGTGGATCGTTACGCAACATTCAGCCAATCATCACATGTTTTGAAAATTCAAGAACTATTTTCTCACTGAAACTCAAATTTACAGTCCGTTTACACACAAGCGCTTCTTTTACAATGCAGTCTACGACTGAGGTTTCTGCTGAGGCAGCAGATGGGAGAGTCAGAATCTGGCGTCAACATCATGAATCCATGAATCCAACCTGTCTTGTGTCCAGGTTGGTGGGGGTGGTGGGGGTGGTGTGATGGTGTGATGGTGCGGTTTCCTTGACTCAATCTGGGATGATTTTTAACACCACACTCTATCTGAGTATTGTTGCTGAGGTGCCTTTATTTATTCAAATGACAAGATATAATTTCAGTCTTCCCTAGATCTACGCATCAAACTGTAATATTGTTATTAAATATATTAAACCAGGTAAAGCTGGTGAGTGTCCCTCAGCTAAATATATAGATAACAGATCAGCAAAGGTTCTTTCTGATTCGACTCATGTGAGGTTAAGTGCTGCTGAAAGGAAACCAAAGCTTTACCCATTTCTACACAATTGTATTGTTTTGCATTGTCAATTGTTTTTATCTGACTATTTGTCTCTTTGTTGTGCTGGTGTTGTCTCTTATTAGACTGAACATCTGTATATTCATCTAAATGTAGGAGTCTAAACCAAAACCCTCTTTTATATTTCATAAGACAACAGTTTACATCCTATAAACTTTATTATAAGAAACTTTTCTTTTCCGAAAACTGTGGCTTTACGGAACAATCCTTGGATAGGTAACCTGACAGACAGACAGACGGACAGACAGACAGACAGACAGACAGTTAATAATGTTAATGACTTGATAAATGTATTTCCTGTACAGATTCTCAAACCAATTTAGTCTGACTAATGAAGACAAGTCCAGCACAAACTTTTGATTTACATGTATTTTGGAAACAGCATAACTGTAAAAAAAAATATATATGACTCAGTAATTAATTATAACCTCACTGGTAACGTTTACAGAATCTCGCAAAAATCTTAATGCTGCAGACACTGAAATCAAGATCTGAGGAAAACTGATATTTATTTAAGATTAGAGGGAAAATGAAAACTTGGGTTTCGTGTCATATGAAAGAATTTATCATCATCATCATCATCATCATCATCATCATCATCATCATCA
>NW_019524960.1:104552-108580 GCF_002814215.2 Seriola lalandi dorsalis | reverse complement strand
TGTTACACAGACTTTTGTCTCTTTATTATACATAAAAACTGAACTTTACATCAGTGAAGGTTCAACAAATGACATGCCATGTATCAAAGGGTCATAGATATTCATTGATCATAGTTTGAACATCATTAAAAATGATTTGGCTGGCTTTTGATTTAAAATGTCCACTGCCTAAAATGGTGTTTCCAACTGCACTCATGTTTTACAATCGCTCTTTGTACCTTTTCCATCACAGCTCACGTCCATTGTTCTCTTTTACAATTTGATTCAAACAGCTGTGAATGTTCAAGGTTCTTCAGCTTCAAGTATCTGTACCTACACCTTCTGATCATGTCTTTTAATGGTGGATGGTTCATGTGGTTTTCACCTGAACTCTCCCCTTTGGGTGATGATATCAAAACCAGTGAATGATCAAATGATTGATCATTATATACAGGGTGTATTTATAGCAGAACAGTTGTATTAGATTGCATTAGACTGTACAGGTGTACCTAATAAAGTGAATTTATGTTGAGGAAACACTGACATGTCAGAAGGTCTGTCTGTGACACAGCAGGTGCTGTCTTTGTAAAAACAACTATTACTTCCACAGTAACAGAACAACCTGTTGATGCACACCGCCCTCTACTGGTCCACTAACAGATTTATTCAAGGGTTTGTATCAAGTCCATGTTGTCTACATCTGTTCTCTAACAGATGTTTAACTAATGTTTGAGACACAACCAACAACATCAGACAAATGTGGAATGATAATAAGTGTCTGCTGACAAGTATGATTTTATAAGCTAACCTCTGATTGACAGTTAAAGGGTCAGTGAAGATTTGAGGATGGAAACTATCAATTCTATTATAATTATAATTATTATTAGTATTATCATTATCGTCATTGCTGCCATTTTATTTCCCTTCAGTGAAATACGTCTAGTGAAATGCTTCATGGAATAATAAATTCAGCAAGAAAAATTCAGTATTTGAACTCACTGTTTTAACCCCCAGATAAGTTTAGTTTGATTTGACGTTTAGATTTTAACACTCAGACCAACTCATTTTATTTCCTTTAGGTGAATGGAGAAGTTTGTCCAAACTTTTGATTGGTACTGTATGTGATCCTCACTCTTCCCGTAGTATGCTGCTGCATTCATGTGCTCTACGGATGGTTCCATTTTCAAAGTTGGGAAGTCGTTCTTCTGACTTCGGTGCGTTCATTTGCTTTTAAGTCTGAATGTGGAAATAGTTTGGACGTTCAGGTTTACTACTAATAAATAACTTTTCCAACTAATGTCTGTCACTCCGGGTGGACAGCAACTAACAGCTACAACCCAGTACCATATTACAGATTAAATGTTAGCAAAAAAAATGATATGCTGGGTCTGTGCTTGGCAGGAGTCTGGACTCACTCAGGACTGTTGTGGAGAGACGTATGCAATTTAAGATAGAGGCCATCTTGGACGATACCAACCATCCTCTCCACAACATTCTGGCAGGACAGAGAAGCAGCTACAGCTGCAGCAAACATCTCATCTCACTGCAGAACAGAGAGGTTCAGGAGATCCTTTGTTCCCACTGCCATCAGGCTGTACGACACCTCAGCCAGAGGAAGTGGACTCATCTAATTATTATTGTTTACTTGTCATTAACTGTTTTTATTATTACTATTATTATTATTATTATCAACAATGAGCTAATGGACACATGATTCAAGACACATTTACAGTCAAATTTACTCCTCTCTACCAGACTTTGTTCAAAGGGATTCATATCAACTGGCAAAGGCTGAAAAGTTGCTCTTGAACGACAGTTCATGAGAGTTTAATGAAAGTTCTTCTTTGTTGAGGATCAGTGAAACTCTGTCAGAGTCAAAGAAGCAACTTAAAACAGGTTAAACACAGACTGAAACAAACCATCATCTACAATCAGCAGACCCCAGCCCCACCCCAGTCTTTCAGTACTGTGAACCAGTGGTGTGCGTTGACCTTTACAGACAGGCAAACAGAACTGCGCCCCCCACCAGCCCCCAACTCACCAACGTCAAAAATATAAACCAAACTAAAACGTACCTTTTCATGACAGTAGCAGCAGCAAGTTCCTCTTAAATTCAGCATCTGTTCTGTTTCTCCTCCATCTTGCTGCTCTCTCCGGACATCTTCAGCTTTCTCCTTCCTGTCTGATCAAGTTTTAGGATTTTTTTTTCTGAACTGAGAGTAAAAATATCAAATGTATAGAGTGCAGAGAAAAACTCCCAGACTCATTAATTACCTGTTTAGATCAAACCGGACAGAACTGCTGTGGCTAAGCAA
Organism: Seriola lalandi dorsalis; assembly: GCF_002814215.2. Lineage (NCBI taxonomy): Eukaryota > Metazoa > Chordata > Actinopteri > Carangiformes > Carangidae > Seriola > Seriola lalandi. Next base: position 106,286 of record NW_019524960.1, on the reverse strand, counting down.
GACAGCTGCTCATATTGATGCAATTCACGTTTTTACCACAAGGTGTCAGTGTTTGAAATTATGGCAAAACATGATTATACCTTACACCTAAATGTGAATGTGAATTTCAGGATAAATCAGTGAATGTTTAACAAGAAACAATTTAGGTTCACAGTCAGTTGCTCAAACATTCACACAGACTCGGTTGTTTTTGAAACTTAAAGGTCATCGTTATTTAATAGGCTCTTTTTTCCGTTTTTTCTTTACACACAATAAATTGTTTAATATGACCTGATTTAGAAATGTTTCAATGTTTCAGTGTGTAGTTCATATCTATATGCATACACTACAGTTCACACATCATGGCTGCTGAAGTTGCACCACTGGACGTCTTTTGCACAAGTATTTACAAAAGGCAAATATGAGACTTAATTAACTACAGCTTTGCTGAGCTATGACAGAGACCATGTCAGTAATGTTTTAACTAGGTTTTTTAAAATCGTACATTACATGTCTGAACAATTGATACAAGAAGAACCAAAAAAAAGAACAAAAGAGAAGTCAAGATGACATGTTATTTCATGACAAATCTGATTCTGTGATTCTGTGACATACAAATGTCCTGGCCATTAGCACCAAATATACAATATCCATATATATCCATTGTGAAAGATTCAAATCCTTATAGAATGAATGATTATAGAACAAAAAGAAAATTCACATCCTGTGATTTACTGAAAATATATAACATATAGACTCTAGCATTCTGATTACTTCCTGTTACAGCCACAACAATGTGGCTCAACCTTGTGACCAGCAACATATAAAGAGGAAGCCACACCCAAGATTCAGTAAACTGACTATTTACAATGTCAAAACTTAATAAAACTACGAGTCTGAAGGCTTGAAAAAGAACAAAAGGTAGGAGGGAGCCTGTGCTTCACCTACTCCTTTAAATGTTAATACCAGGGGTAAATGGTGTATATGTCATTTGTCCCTGAAGTCCTGTAAGGTGATATGTTTTATCTTGTGAGGACAGGTTATTACCTTAGAAACAAGATGAAAGAAAATGTCACCTTTCAGGACTTTAGGGGCTCCATGCATTTGGGTTGTCAGCTGTAGAAAACTACTCTCTCAGCTTTTCCTGAGATTCCTCTCACCACAAACAGAACTCAATTAACTCACTAACCCAGGGTGACACTTTCTCCATTGAAAAAAATCCAATATAGAAATGTCTTGTTCTAGTAATATTACCTGCTCAAAAATGATAGGTGTAGCATCATTCCTCCATGGCACATCAAGAAAATCACTTCATAAAATACAACAGGAAGATTCTGTCTCAACTTCTGTGAGAAGCGTCTCTATTAAATTACTTATTTCTCTTTCATGTATCCTTTGCAGGTTTTCTTTTTCTGCCGGATTTTCCACCTTCTTCATTTGGTTTTCATGCGTTATCAGTAAGTTCTTGATTTTTGTCACATTTTCACTCCTTTTGGTCACACATTTCACCAAGTCACTGATTTCTCTTTGATGTTTTTCTCTCCTGTTATTTTCATTGTGGGCTGAAAGTGCCTTTAACAGGTCATACTTCTCATCTTTGTCTTTCATGTGTTCCTTATGTTTCTCATCTTTGCCTCTCATTTGTTTCTCATGTTCTTTCTTCTGAGCAGCAAAGTCTTTGTTGTATTTCTCCCTGAATTCATTGAACTCTTCAGCTTTCTTTCTGGCTTCCTCCTCGTATGTTTTCTTCAGAGT
>NW_019524960.1:95613-104532 GCF_002814215.2 Seriola lalandi dorsalis | reverse complement strand
ACTATGGAAACAATTCTCATTGCTTTGATAGAGAATGTAAATCACCACATCTTTCAAAATTCAAGCTCAAACCCCCATCAAAACTCTGTGGATTTTCTGTCTATTTTTGCACAGAAACTGTTGAATTCTCACTCCGAACCCGACGTAACATCAAATGAATCCGTTGCTTCATCTACGGTGACATTACTGTAACATGAACTCACCTGCTAAATGTAATTCCTGTTCCTGTTCCTGTTCCTGTTCATTTTCAGTGATGAGCGGTGAGTTCAGTTCATCTTTATTGTCAGACTCAACGTCCATTGGAAAAACATACAGTACAACATGGTACAATACATACTTTGATGATTGGTATTGTGCAGCACTTAAACCAGGATTTGACTGCAGCTTAATTACTATGTTCTGAGAATCATTCAGTCAGCAAATAAATCCGATTTCTCCGTAGAGTCTGGAAAGTACTGACTCCTTTGTACTAGAGAACGGTCCCCGGTCAAGTGCAGTGCAGCAAAACATGGAGGTGACAAAAGAATAAGAAGGCAGATAAACAGTTCTCAGAGTTGAGAGGAAACTCCCTCAACGTGGTTTGTCAGGAATCTACGGTTCGACGGTTTGAGCAGCGTCGGTCGAACAGGTTTTGGAAAAGTCGGTGTGTTGCGGTGAAATGTGTGTTTGCAGTTGTATAAACATGCAGAAGCTTGTTAAACACATTGATGAATGACTTTCAGTCAATAGCAATCACTTCCATCCTTTGTGAATCTACAGAGAGAGTCGTCAAAGGTCGTCTAACTTCCTCTGTGGCCCGGCACTTAGACCCACTTCAGTTTGCTTACAACGGTCGCAGAGGTAGAGACGATGACTGTGTTTAATCAGATGAGTTTTATTTGTGGATTTTGGTTCAGCCCTATGAGGATATGTCATTTTACAAAGACGCAGTGATCTTGGAGTTGATGATAAAACCTTTTCATTCTAGTGCTTGTTGTCGTATTTACAACACAATCTGTGATTAGGATTCATTACTCAGTCTGCCTCGTACTCAAGTCCCTTCATTGATTCCATGTTATTCAAATTTGTCCTCATATAAAAAGGCTGTAGTCTTGATACAGCTCACCTATTTAACCGCACTGTGACCTCCGACCTGAGCTGTTCACTATTATGGCTCGTGCACAAAGTCAGTACTTTGACTGAAGCTTCATTTTACCTCCCTCAACACAATAAGTGCTGCTGTTATTATTAATAACACTATTACACATAAGTATCAGTATTATAATTCTCATTATAACAGCCAGTCTGACAGTGATGAAGACAACAGGATATACAGCTGTTCCATCCCACCAAGATCTGTGGATTCACTGTCCACGTTTACATGCTGTTGTAAAAACTGCTACATCTACATTCAAAACCCAACATAACATTACATGAATCCATCGTTTCATCCACAGTGACATTGCTTTAGATATTACCCTCATTTCAAATCACCAGCTAAATGTAATTTTTATGTTCCACCAGGATGTGCCGTCACAGAAAGTCGTCAGGGGTTAGCTGCAAAGAAGTTCATCAGATCAGGGTCATTTTATTGAAACAGGTTTGAAAAAGTGAATTTGTGTGTCAGCAGTTGTGTGGTCTTTACAAGGTGCTTATGAAACACATGCCCAAATGATTGATGATGAGGGAACTGTTGGGTTTCTTCAGGTCTTGACCTTACTCTGTAAAGTGCCTTAAGATAAAGTATGTTATGATTTGGTTGTATGAATAAAAAAAATGAATTGACTTAAACTGAACAGTTAATGTCACATTGAAAATGCACTAATGGAACCAAAGCACTCCACACTACGGTGGCCCTGAGAACTCAGCAAACTGCAAATCAAGAAAAACACAAGCAAATATAGAAAAACATGCTGCAAGTAGCACAGACGAGTTCAGCACTTTTCTTGTTTCCCCGGAAATACTTCCATTGTCGTCTGTGCTACTTGCAGCACATGTTGTCAAATCGACGTTTTCTGAATTTGCTTGTGTTATTTTTGTATGTGTTTCCTTAAGTTGCACAGTGTTGAGCTCTCAGGGTCCAGACCCAGCCTGGTTCACTACTTTTTTGTGTCCCCTGTGCTACTTGCAGCAATTTTTTCTGTTTTGGTTGTGTTGCAGTGCGTTGCACTCTCAAGTTGTGTCCCCTGTGCTACTTGCACTTCACCGTTTGGTTGTTTTATGAGTACTTGTGGCACGTTTGTATATTTGATTTTGTGTTTGTGAGTATTTGCAGCACATATGTTGCCAAATTGAGGAAGATGTTTTGTGAATTTGTTTCAGGAAGCAGAATATGTATCACTGTTGACTCTAAAGTATCTTTTATTTCTCATTACAACCAAAAAAGGAAACTTGTATCAATTGTGCTACTTTATAGTACATGTCACAGAAATGAATCAGAAATGGTGAAACCTGCTTTAATTAAAAAACTGTATTACTTGAAAACTAAAGAAATTTAAGTAATACACTAATACAATATAAAACTATACATCCTCACCATACATATTGTTCATATACATCATCACACCCTCTGTCCTATCTTGCAATACACTGGGGTAAGAATGTTTTTGCATGTCTGATCCATCCCTGGCAGTTTTCTGCAGATATGTCCAGACATCCAGGAGAAGTCATCTGATCATGTGGCCGGAGGTCATAAACTTTCCACCTCCACGAGGAAAAGAATTCCTCTGTGGGGCTGAGGAAGGTGGAAGGAAAATGACAACGTCGTAGGATGAGCTGTAAACCACTGGAGGAGAATGTGGAAAAGCCACATCGTTCCATAGAATTACAAAACGTTCTGGATTCTGCCTCACCTGCTGCTTCCCTCACCTGGCACATGCTTTCATAGAGTTCATCAAGGAAAGAAAACAGGGCCTCAATGTGGAGTTTATACATTTTTATTTTGTTATTTATGTTTAGATGTAGATGTAGCACAATGTATTTTTTTTTAAGCAACAGGATGTAAACATGCATCAGGTTTGAAAGGTCACTGAATGCTTTATGTGTCAAAACAAAGTGATCCACAGTTTAGTCATGCAGAAATGTAATATCTGACATACAGTATATGTGTGTGTGTGTGTGTGTGTGTGTGTGTGTGTGTGTGTGTGTGTGTGTGCGTGTGTGTGTGTGTGTACACAACTTTACATATCGTCACCTTCCTAAAATAATGGCCTAAGTCATGTTTTGACAAAAATGTTTTTTTTGCCTAAATCACCCCCTCATGATGCTGGCCACCTCTGGTAAAATCGCCTGAATCCTCAGTTGAGGGGAACATGCAATTCTACCCCCGGTTGTATAATGGCCTATGTCAAAAGTGTGACTCTTTTGTTGAGTTTTTTGTGTTTCCTGAAAAACCTGAAAAAATGACTTAGGCCATTATTTTAAGAGGGTGTCGATATATAACATATATGAAATACACATAAAAATTGTATATGTACATATATTAAAAATACAAGTGATTCATATTCATATGGTAAAACATGTTGTGACCATATATTTCATCTATATATGCAAGTTTATTAAAACAACATAAAATGATATATGTTTAAATATGTTTCTGTTATTCATTTATTCATTTTAAATTCTGTCTTCACATTCTGGTCTCAGACTTTTGGACCCCACTGTAATAATAATAATATCAACATATACTTTGGAAAAGATATATATGTCCACAATATAAGCATGGGCTGAACATATATGTCAATACATGAAATTGTCCAAATTCCTAATATGTTTCATATATAATTTCTACATATATGTGTCTTTATTTCATAAGTACATATATTTCATATATAGAAATTCAATATATGTCCATATATTACATTTGCATATGGGCCATTGAAAGCTGTTGTGCTGACTGTGTGAAGAGTTTTGTAAAAGTGACAAAAACTGTAAAACCAAGGAGAAGAAAAAAGAAGGAGAACAAAACCTCTGCGCACCATCATGGTTTTTGTTTCGAGCCTCACGGTCGTGACTCTTCCTCCAGCGGCGCAGACGCAACGTGTGTTTTCTGTCACAAAGTGGTGTGTTTACTTCCTGTGGGAGATACAGAGGAAACTGAAAAAACGGTGGCCTTTAAAGGGCTGCGGTTGAACTCCAGTGGATTTGCGGTGGAATCCAAGCCACCACACCCACAGAGGTCAGAGGTCACATTGCAACACAAGAAGTGTCTCCCAAGGGCTCTCTGTCAGCACCCTAAAGAGGTTTCTGCTAAAAAAAAAAGGTATATTTTACACTGATTTCACCCGATTTATAACTTTCTTCTGGAGACTGATTTAATAACTGTGATGTAGCAGTGCTGATGTACAAACATGGTTGTCACCTTATTATCAATTATAAACATAAGTTTATAGCCGGACTAGTTTTTGGTTTTTCCTCTTTAGTGTACAGTAACAATCGGCCGTCTCGCATGCAGCACTGTACAGCTGGCAGGGAGAAGGCTCCATCTGCTGGTCTACACAAAGCTCCTGCACACCATGAACGTGCATACAGAAGCTTAAACTGCTGCAGCTACATGTACTATTCCTTTTTCTTCTGTTGTTATTCTTGTATTTTCTTGTATTAAGATATTTATATTCCTATATACTTCAATGTAAAGCACACTGAGTTTTCTTGTAATGAAAAATGCAATATAGATAAAAATCACCTCGCCTAAAAACAGTGTATAGTGTGAGTGTGTAGAATCAAACTGGGACATAGTTAAATGCAAAGCTGCATATTGTTTATCATCTGCATCTGGAGGGCTGGAGATTTTTAAGGTGGTGCTCAGACTGATTAGCATTGCACAAAACAAATTGCTGCCTCTTGATTCATGTCAGTGAGTCGCCGCATTGACACAGATGATGACTGACACACAGAGCTGTGGCAAAGCAAGAGTACTGAGTGCTGCAGGGATGATGTATTTTTGTAGGAAAGCCCAGATGTTAGAATCTCCCTGGTTCCCTCCACGAGAAGACAACAGAATTTTCCAATTGTCTTTTGGATTATTGCAGATAAATAAACAACAGTTTCTGATCCTGACGGGTTTTATTCAGCAGGATCATATTTACTGATCAACACCACTTTACGATGTTTGAAGCCTAAATACAATCAGCAGAAGTAAAAAGCTGATGTTAGGTTGTAAATCAACTACACCACGGTCACATGACTTCACCACAAAGACTTCAACCTGTAGTTTTCTTTAGCTCTGACCTCTTCTACAAAAGCCTTTCCTCTTAGTGACAGTTTGTATAAACACAACAAGACTGTAAAGGTGGACGAGTAGATCATTGTTTTTCATGTTCAATGTGATGAAGTTTAATGTCCCCGACAACCTCGAGACGCTTGTTACCAACCGAGACGTAAAAGCTTCAAGAAATCGGTACCGGGGTATTTACTGACTGATTTTATGTTGTAGAATAAAATTTGAAAATAATCTCCAGCTTGTGTTTTAACCACAGACCTTAATACAGCCATCTAACCAAAAACACACTCATCAAACCCATAGACGTCATGAGGAGGTGTTAAACATGCTGACAGATTTCTGGGTTTGATTAAACATCTGCAAGAACACAACTCTGGTGAACATCATTTGTAAAAGAAAAGTGTAATTCTGCTGTTTACCTCATAAACTGTTGCCGTGACAACCATCCAGAGTTCTCAGTCATATTTTGTTCTTATGGGGGAAGGACACCTAAAGCAGGAAGTGTTAGTTATTGTGTGGGGCAGACAGAGGTGAAGACGTGACAGCAGCAGCTGCTGCTTCGAGCTGCTTCGACAAAACTTCACTTCAAAGCCAAGTGTCTTTCTTTTCACATGTTCCAGGCCTGTCTGCACCAGAGGATGTTTAAATTTACACTAATCCACATTAAGAGCGTTCAGGTCAACTTCCTAAACACGCACACACACACACACACACACACACTGACTACATTCACTCCCCTAACCACAACCTTAACTATCACTGTATACCTCTAACCTCGGGGCCAGTAACTAAACTATTTTACACTGACAGGATTTAGTTATTTTAACTATATTATATATTATTATATAACTATATTCATAACAAAGAACATGGCACTGTTTCACACATATGTAAAATTTATATGTGAAACCTGTTAGAAAAAATTAAACAATTTTCATATATTGACATATCTGTGTACTCCATACAAATATGCATGTTTATCTGTGTATGCTTATATGTTACATCAATATATATCCAAGCCTGTAAATATATGGTAATATTATATACAGTGGGGTCCAAGAGTCTGAGACCACTTTCCCACAATGTGCAGAGACATGTTTAATATTAATGAGAAATTAAGAAAAACATATATTAACATATCTATCTCTATGTACAGTATGTTGTTTTAATTATCCTGCATATATAAATCAAATCTATACCATTAACAAATATGGTTGCAACATGTTATACCATACAAAAATTCACCATATAGATATTATTAATATATTTCCCTTTCCAAATTTTACTATGGGTATTTCATATATGTTATAACCATATGTGATATTAATATAGGTGACATATATGGCAACATCACTTTAGATACAGGGACATATATGTCATATATTACATTTCTGTATGAGCATCATCAGTCAACTGGAAGGCTCCTCCAGCACGGTTTCATTTGACTTGCTTATAAACATGTATCTTGGTGACGCTCTTGTAAAACTGTGGGTTTTGGTTTCCATGCATTATCACCTCAGCAAGACGAGGAAGCGGGTTTGTTTTCTTAGAGTCGTTGCAGAGAACTTTTCCAATCACACGGCAACAGCAGCTCCGTCTGCTTCCTCTACACCTCCCCGACAAACACATAAAGCCAGTGAATGAACTAGAGGTACGGAGAGGACAGAATGACTGCTCTTATTTTGGCGAGGTCCACAGGAGCAGCATGCAATAAACCGCCGGCTGAAAGAGCGTTTTCCCAGGAGAGGAGAGGCTGAGAGATGTTCCCATCATGCTCCTGTCCTCTCTCTCTCTCTGACAGTTTATCATAAACCAACAATCTCCCTGCCAGACGGAGGCTTTGTTTAGCCTGTTCTTCAGTTAATGGAGGTCGTCCCTCTCAGTCGCACATTCCTGACCGACCCACAACCTTCAACCCTGTTTGCCTGAGAGCGAAAACACACCTCTACCTTACCACACCCTCCTGGAAAAAAGCTGTCACTTGTTTGAGGCAAAAAGACAAATTTCCATGCCACTTTGCTCACTGCGTTTCACCGTCAGTTACTCCACAAGCTGATGTCATCCTTCACAGTTTTAGAAAACAATTTACTCTCCAGATAAAATGCATCATCAGAGAATGAGTACTGACATCCTGTTGCTCACACTGTTTTAAAGGGATAGTTGGGTTTTTTTGACGTGGGGTTGTGTGAGGTAGTCATGCATAGTCAGCTTCCAGTTAGGAGATCCGACTGAACTCCCGAATTCCTACGCACAAGTGTACCTACGGGTCAGCACTGCAATACGCCGCAGCCACAGGTCAGCCGAGTCAATCAGAAAGCGACGTAATACGGTGAACTCCGTAGGTGCGAATGTACATAGCGCCAAAGGAAAGTGCTGAAGATAGACTGCTGAAAATATTCTACACGAAGCTACATTTAAAGGGATATTGGATTATTTCAGTGGGCGTCTTTTTAAAGTGTTTAAAACATCTTTTTTTATGGTGGCGACAGATCGCTCCCGGTTGGATCTCCTAACTGGGATCAGGCCGCTCAGGATCTAGTGCGGGTGATGTTACAACTATTCACGACTACCTCACACAACCCCACGTCAAAAAAAAAAACCCAATTATCCCTTTAAATACCAAGGGCAGTATTCAGGAAACATAGAATGGAAAGGATCGTAGTTGTCTAGCTGAGTGTCTCTGAAAGGCCTCCAACCCAGCAGCCGGCCCCTCACACCGCTCTCACCATGTCGTAGCACTCCAGATCATACAGGGCGGGGTCTGCCAGACTATGTAGCGGTTTCTTCCCACAAGCCACTAGGATTCCGAACACTCAGGGACAAACGCCTAAACGTCCCCTAAACGCCTCACATGCAGACTATCAGTAGACGTCTACAATTTGCAGATGTTCCCTCAATGCCTCACGTGCAGGCAATGGGTAGATTGGAACTACAGCAGGGGCAACAGCAGTGCACTGTAAAGTGTCTTTATCAGAGTTTGAAGGGAGATTATAGTTGTCATTGCAAAATGTTCCAGTGTGAGGGGCCATCAAGGGCCCCTTTTCCTCCTGGGGGCCCCAAGCATTTGCCTGGGTAGCATCTCCTGATGGCGCCTCTGTAGGTGCGCTTGTGTGCTTGTGCACATGAAGCTACATTTAAAGGGATATTGGACTGTTTTGGTGACTGTTTTTCCTGGTGGCCCCGCGCTCAGCAACACACCACTCCGCCGGGGCTCCCGGTCGGATCTCCTAACCGGGAGCACGCTGAACAGAATCTGCTGTGGGCGATGTAACGACCATTCATGACTACCTCACACAACCCCACGTCAAAAAACTCCGACTATCCCTTTAATGATGTATCGTACCATATATGTGGAATGTGAATTATGCAGGTAGCAATAAAGAAACTGGAACTTTAACAATATGGAACCGGGGCACGGACTACAATTGCTAGCATGTAGCTGCTAATCTCCTGCTTAGCAATGAAGGTGACCGAATGACATTTTTCACAACACCACACAATACTTGAAATTTTGTATTCAACACTCAGTCCCGTTAACAACATAGCAAGGCTCAATAAGATTGTACACCTTCAGCCAGGCTTCATTGTATGAACTCTTCGCTGGTTTTCACCAGATAATTGAGCCAAAAACATATTTCTCCCACCCATCAAGATTTAATTGAACCAGTAAGAGGATGTGTCTCTACCGCTGAGAGAGAGAGGAGGTGGTGGGTGGTGGT
>NW_019524960.1:95023-95546 GCF_002814215.2 Seriola lalandi dorsalis | reverse complement strand
ACTTCTTGGAGTCGACAAGGTCACAACCCAAACAGTAGCAACACTCACCAGTCCAGACGGACATTATCAATACGCTGCTCAGAGAGAGGGAGAGCAGACGTGTTATCAGTGTTTCCAGTTCGTCTTCTGTTGCCGGTGGTTGGAAAGAGGGGGGGGGGGGGGGGGGGGGGAGCTGGAGTTACACACTCACACACACACTCCTGGGAATTATGTTTAGATACCGTTAATATGCAGCAGCTTTTGAAGTTCTACATCCAGTTGTGCTGGTATTACAATGTTTTGCTTATATTTACACACTGTCGGTTAAAGATCAGGGTCTGGTGTAAAACAGAAAGAGTCCACAGTGACTTGAGACACAACAGGTCGTTAATATTTGACCAAAATCACAATCTTTTCATTAAATTAACCAACTTCCATGTCGTTGAATGAACCTCAGGCAGGAGTCAGGACCAGGACGCAAACCCTGGACTCTGATGTCACAGTCCTGGACATGGCTGCCAATCAAATCTGTGATACCCCCCCC
>NW_019524960.1:82352-95003 GCF_002814215.2 Seriola lalandi dorsalis | reverse complement strand
CTACAACTACCCTCCTGCCCCTCCACTGCGAAGCCTCTAAATTAATCAAGTAACATGAGTAGGTAAAGTATTCCAAACATCCTCAGCTTTAAGAAGAACCTGCCTCTCACTTCTCCTTCCTTAAATCTGTTTCCACTCTGCCTCCATCTCTAACTGTCATCAGTGCTACAGTTTCCTCTGACAGACAAACCCGTCCTTTGTGTCTCCTGTTTCTGAGGACTCAGACCCCCGTTACCGTCGGCAACAAGCGATGACACCATCAAACATCAAACCCTGACCCCGGGTTTCTCTGAGTGCTACAGCCACATTGTTATTTTTTCATGTGGCAGAAATGAAAAAGATGAGCCACTGCTGTGAGAAACCACAAAAAAAAAAACACCAGAAGAAGAAGAAGAAGAACCGTGTTTTGGTTTTACAGCAACACGAAAGGGTTTACAGCACCTGGCGTGTGTCAGGTGTGACAGCGGAGCTACCGGTGCTGCTGAGGTCACTTCATATGAACATTTGAAGACTTTTATGAAGAAATCAGTTCAGATTACAACAGAAACAATCATTAATGATCTGAGTTGAAGCGTCAGAGTGAATGATGACCACAAGAAATCATTAAGAAAGGTTAAGACCATGATCCAACAGCCACTAAGTTCCTCCGCCTGAGTCAAACTCCCAGCAGAGAAACATAAAACATACACTCACAATGACTTTTCTTCTGTTAAACATCATCTCTCTATAGTAGTAAACAGTAAATCATGTGGTTTGAGAGGAGGCTGAGGATGGATGGAGGAGGAGGTTCTACAGAGTTTTTCAAAACACAGTATAACTGAATGTGAACCAGTTCATTTTAACCTTTGTGAACTGAACTTTGAGCGAGCTCTTGCGAACTTGCACAACACTGTGAAGAGGTCGCTAACTCGCCGGTGAAAGTTTCCCCATCACGGTCCCTGACCATCAACCACACCGCGGTCTCGTGAAGAAAAACAAAACACGGCACGCCATCACCCAGCTCACTTAGAGACGACCACGGTTTCCACGCTCTGCAAGGAACCTGGGATCAGCTGATGGCAGGGTGAAAAGAAGGGCTGCACACATGGACAGTAAAGGAGAAGTAATTGTTTTTTTATCATCATTAAAGCATGAAAACATTTTCTAGTAGATACATAAATAAATAAAAAATATCAACCTGAAAATGAGCTGATTATTTCCCCTTTAAATGACGGTTATTTAGCTTTTGTTTTTAAAAACTGAATCAATTGTTTTTCATTGTGACATGAATTTCCCGACTCAGATAAAAATAAAACCACAAGACAGGAAATTTGGCAGTTCAGGGGAAAGTTAGGGGAAACTTACGTCACAGTGTTGAGCGGCCGATTGTCCTTTCTTTTCTTTTTTTTTGCCCCTTTTACTGTTGTGAAAAGGTGTTAGACATAATGAGTAAAGTCTTAACACTGAGATCCGCCTTCAAATTTGTGAAAACTTTATTTTATTTAAGAAAGCAAGAAAGAGCTTTTTTTTCCCCGCATGTAGGACACATCAGACCAGGTCCAGATCAAACACCACACAGTCTTCATTAAATGCTCATTTGTTTTTCCTGGTGGACTTCACTTTGGTCAAATCAATCAAATAATGCAAATAAAAACCTCACTCACTCAAGTTTGGACACACTTTCCCGTTGAGAGCCACTGACCTACACACAGTTTTCAAAAAGTAGAACAAGACAGTCGTAGTGTTTCTAGATATTTTATTCATCCATTAAATATTTTAAATTCAAGCTGTGAACGACTGAAAATATTTTCTAATGCAAAGGAGGAACAAATACAGGAAGTAACCTAAAGGCCACAGTTGTGTTTACCCATAATGAGATGCCATCTGTCACAGCTGTTACTGTGTTGCTGCTGACAGGAGCACTTGCATAGATATCTTTAAATCAACCTCTCAGTATCAAATATCATTTCAATATAGTGACATATACATATTTATATATATATGTATGTATGTGCGTGTGCGTGTGCGTGTGTGTGTGTGTCTACAACACAGCACTTTATCCAGAGCTAGAACATTAAAGGGAGAAAATCCTGGTATTTGGTGTTTGTTTTTTTGTTTTTTCATGCTGTTCTCTCATGACAACGTTTAATTCACCACCTCTGCTCTAGACAAATCTTTACAAATACAATGTTAACACGAACTATACTCACAACAGAAGAATCAGAGATTAACACCCAGGATGACAAATATTGGAAGTTCTCTTTAAGGCAGTCGGTTTACGCAGCGTGTCCTGCAGCATCGACTCTGGCGACAAATTGGCTGTTTTTTGGAAACATGCACTTTCCTTTGTGACAGATTAAACATCAGAGTATTTGGTCTGTGTCTGAGGCCTGAGCACCTTCCTTCCTTTTGCATTATTACCACCTCACTCTATCTTTACTTCGTGAATCAAAACCACTCAACTCCTAACTATTTAATGCGTGTGAGTTGTCGGACTATCCCTGCACAGGCGCAGCCATCAGTCTGGTCTGGTTCTTTCAGAGCTCTGTCTTCCCATCGCTCACTGAGCTGCTGGCAGCTCCGCCCTCAGCCCCGGAGGCGGAGCCGGAGGTGGAGGCCGCATCTTTGGCCTGGAAACCCAGTGAGGCCGAGTTAATGCAGTAGCGCTTCCCTGTCGGTTTTGGTCCGTCATCAAACAGGTGTCCCAGATGAGCTCCACACTGAAACACAACAGGAAAGATTTTGACACTCAGGCAACAAGTTGTACATGTTCTACATTATCAGCATCTCACTTTGTAATCTACAGTAACAGGAATGTGCACTTGCAGGTGTTTGATTGGCGATGCGATGCGATGTTGGATGACATGTTCATTATAAAGCAGGTCTAGGTTCTATATTAATACTGTGAAAGTATCAAAGCCTCAGTCCACAGAGAAATGCACACAGCCTTTAACTTTAAATTAACTTTGTGATGTCACAACTATACAGTCACCACTCTCAGCCACGGCACAAGTCCCGCCCACACTGGACCCACCATCCAACCTTGCAGGATTTAGATTCTCTGAGTGTTTTTACCTGAAATCTGCTTTATTTTATTGGATCACTCAGAAAACAGTCAGCCAATCAGAAGAGAGGCTCAGAGGCTCACTGACCTGTAAAACTACACTGAGATGGTTTTCGGTTCTTAAAACCACAAATATATTTTCTCATGGATCAACACTGGAGAAGTATAAAATACAGGGCCTTAAACATCTACTTGACTAAATGAAATAGATTTTTTTGAATGAGGTCATAGTTTTTCCTCTTTAAAATAAAACTAAATTTTATTATTTTTATTTCCAAAATATGTAAATACAATAAGAGGGTCAGACTCTTTGATCATCTGCTTAGTTTTTTTCATTAGTCTGTGAAATGCTGCAGGGAAGCTTCTGCATTTGATTCTATTCTCACAGCGAGTTTTGTGATAAAGGAGAAAACGAGAGCGACTGTCGGGGCGTGATGCAGCGTTTCCATGGTACCTGGCTGCAGGTCGTCTCCACTCTGTGCATCCCGTAGGAGAAATCATCCGTCAGAGCTACAGACTCCTCCTTCACCAGGTCGTAGAAGGACGGCCAACCTGAACACATGAAGGCATCACGTCAGGAAGCCGTCGGCACACGGGTGAAGTCACACACAGAGTGACAGTGATAGTCGGTCAGAGAGCGTCAGTCATACTGGTCATCTGATGTGAGAACAGTGAAATGCTGCATGCTTACTGGGGTAAATACTGGCTCAGAGCTTGATTCAACTCTTTCGTGTTGACGTATTACTGGATTACATGTTTTCCATGTTATTTTCAGCCGTGCTAGCTGTGTGCCAGTCATGGTGTGTTGATCGGTCGTTCCGCCACTTTGCTCCGAATGGAAATATTTCAACAACTGTCATTAAATTGTGTACAGACATTCATGGTGCCCAGATGATGAAAGCTGCTCTCTGCTCATCTGTGTTTTAGTCATGTTTCCGATTACACTGAACAAAAATAGAAATGCGACACTTTTGTTTTGAGACTTTGTCTGAACTCACAAAAAGCGTCTTTCTCTAAAATCTGGCTCATGAATGTGTTTAAATCCGTGTTAGTGAGCGTCTCTCCTCCATCCGCCACACAGGTGTGACATATCATCAGCATGACTGTCGCACAGGTGTGACCTGGGCTGGTCACAATAAAAGGCCGTGCGACACATCTCCTCTGTTCGGTGGGTGACATGTCTGGTGACCACACAGGTCATACAAGAAGCGGGATGTTTTAAGCTTCCAGGTATTTTCTACATGATCCTGCAACTCGTGAAAAATGGGAGCGAAAGCAAAAGTGTTGATTCTGTATTTTTTGTTCAGTATAGATGCTTCAACTTGTTTAGGGGAACTCGTCCTCATCACTGAGGTGGATTTGTGTCCAGATGGAGGGGCAGCACCCTCTGCTGACTGTTCATGATCTCTTCACAGCACCGCTAACAGACAAACCCAGGAGGTTTAAAGTAATTCACAGTCAGCCACACTCACAACAAACCTCCTAACAGAAGTGACTTACACCTCAGACGAGTGTGAAACCACCAAACCGATGTGACGGAGGTCTCACGATCCTCCTTAAAACACCAAGCTCATATGTGTATCAGTAACATTAAACACCATTATTAGGTTACCTGGGTATGAAACCACAGAACACAGCAGGAAACCATGTCTGAACCTCCATGAATCAAAAAACACAACAGTGTTTGTTTTTCTGCCTCTTGAGGCTGAAAAATTCCTGATAGAGAAAAACCAAGAGAGGGAACAGATCCAGGGGAGAACAGAGAAGTCTGCAGCTCAGCACTGATCCATGGAGGAGTTTAACTAACGGTTCGCAGTGACTGTCACTGTGCTGAGGGACCAGCTGCTGACGGAGCAGACAGTTTTAAACCAGTCAATTAAGCTGTAAACTCTCTGTGCAATGCAGCAGTTTCATGCTTTGTGTTAGAACTATGTTAAACTGCATCGTCCCTATTAGATAAATAAATAAACAAGGTTTTTAAATGCTGTGTACAGCGTGTCGCCTCGTCAATAGTGTATATTATCAGAAGGGAAATCCCACGTCCTCCCACTTCACAGACTGTCCAGATGTGACACAAGCAACAAGAAAAAGTAGTTTTTTTCTGTATGTACATGGAGATAAAGTCAATAATTATGAGTCAATGATGAGCAAATACCACAATTTATATCCATTTGAATTTCAGGCTTAAGAAATGCAGCAAAAATCGAGCCAATCTGTAAAGATGAAAGAGCAGAGGAAAGAGCTGCAGGTGAGGAACTGGACACCGGGACTACAGTGATGGAACTCACCTGATCCTGAGTCAAATTTAGTCTTGGAGCTGGAAAACACAGAAAACAGAAATCATGTTAATTTCATGCTTTAAAAAAACATACTTCCTCCTCTTTCTAATGTTTCTAATGTCTAATGTTCTTTTAAATTGTGTAGTATCGCGACTGCCAACATCTGGCACGCACACACACACACACAGAAGCAGTGCAGCTCTTACCTGAACAGCACAGCGCCACAGACAACACAAGTGTAGCTCCCCTCATCTTTATGATGCGTGAACTCTCCAGTGAACGCACTGTTGAAAACAGCTCTGTCAGTCAAAAACTGAACGCTCCACACTGCCACACTGTTTCTGTATAGAATGGTGATGGACAGTGAGTGTAAATGTAAGGCTGGCCGGTGGGTCTCACCTCTCAGTTCCTCTCTCCTGAGTGACTTGGTACTGCATCGGCGTGAGGCGTTTCTTCAGCTCCTCCTGAGAGATGTGTATAAGAGACAGCTCCTGAGTGACTTGGTACTGCATCGGCGTGAGGCGTTTCTTCAGCTCCTCCTGAGAGATGTGTATAAGAGACAGCTCCTGAGTGACTTGGTACTGCATCGGCGTGAGGCGTTTCTTCAGCTCCTCCTGAGAGATGTGTATAAGAGACAGCCATAACACTATCCCTTATGTCCAGCTATTCTAAGTCTTCCTGTGTCTTCATATCACTTTGAGACACTAAATATAAATAAAAAAGCAGGTGAGCCAAAGACTGCTCTCAGATCTGTGTGAATCATCTCTGCTGCATCATGCAGATGTTTGTTACACAAGGATAACTTGGCTAAAAATACATATTTCATCTTCATCCAAGAACAAAACACAAAAATAACCCAAGAGCAAGAAAAACCTTTCAAGTGTAAATTTACTGAGCAAAACCACAAACCACAAACCAAAGCCAAGCAGTGAATCATTTGATTATTGTGTTAGTATTTGAAATTCCAGCTGTGCGACAGCAACATGTGTAAGGACCTACAGACTCAACAGAAGCTGACATGGACCATTTTTTTTACAAAGAGAATATGTAGACCACTTGAGACCGGTGAGTCGGAGTGTGTGGGTGATGTGATACAGAAAACTAAAGAAGAGTCTACACTACTGTAAACAAAGCTTTTTCGTAAACGCTCCCAAGTCTGTGTGTGTTTAGTCTCTTGGGGTCTTTAATATCCAACCTGTGTGTGAGGTGTTTGTCTGTTAAATCTCAGGGAAATTAGGTCTAATAACACGCATCCACACACAAGTGTCAGTTTAGAATACAAGCAGCGGTCCCAGTCTTTTTTGTGTCCAGATTTAGAGCTTGGTACGGTTTGGAAGACGGAGTTTTTCTAAACCCGGGATCAGTTCCAAGAGGCAGGGTTACTGTGTCGTCTGGGAAACTCTACTGCTTTTACATGTTCCTCCATGTTTCATACAAAATAATCATAATTACGATATTACCATTTTATTTATTATTACTATTTAGAATAATATTTAGAATATTATAATTCTATAATTCTAATTAGTGCTCAGGACGTGGAGCTGTGCACGCTGCCACTGTTTACTAAATGATAATGTTGCCCTATATGTGTCAGACGTTTCCAGGCAACAGTTAGTGGCTAACATTATTAGCCAAAACAAATTATTGAGGTGCTAATATGTCAGGAATGTGACATTTGAGAGAATGTTGTTAAAACAAATTTTGTAAAACATTCAGAATGACACACAAAAATAAAATCTGTTTAGATAATCTGTAAAATGTGACCATGAATCCAAAAATCCAAAGTTTCTGCTTAAAAAAAGACTCGCTCAGTCTTGCTAATTTGTAACCAGTGACAGAACATCGTATGTGTGAGGATCATTTCAGCTAATTACTTCCTGTTGGATGTGAACCCGGCCCTGATTTCCTTATAATATAAACATAGTTTTTTTTAATTTAAAATAAAAAAAGAGCTAATCTCTCAAATGTATTATTGGTTGATGTCTGAATGTTTCACATCTTTAAATAAAGAAATAATATGCACTTTGCATTTCTAAAAAGGGCCAGTTTGACCATTTATACTACTGTTGATTATGGGATGTATTTTTTATGCAGATTTCAGGTTTCAAGAGATTGCTAATTGATTTTCATACTGTACAAAAAAAACGAGCAGAACTCAATGGACTCCTGGAGCAATATATATAGAATATATCCTGGTTTGTAAACTACAATAGCATCATTTACAATATGATTTTCTGTTGTGTTAAATATACAAATGTGCAAAACCACTGCTCTGGCTCTTTAAGAGAAACCTTTATATCTGGACTTTGCCTAAATAAAAGATGCATAAGTATGAAAGATTTAAAATGCCAAACTATAAACAAAGTGTAAAAAACAACACACTTTGTTGTATGTATTTGCTTTTAATGTAAGAATTTAGTCTTAATTAAATGAAAAACACATGTTAACAGGACTAATATTCAGCTCCTTGTCTTTAAACAAGTGAATTCATTGTTTTTCATTGTAACCTGAATTTTTCCATGCTACATTAAAATCAAATCACAACACAGAAAAAAAAAAAAAAAAAAAGAATTGGTGAAGTTCATGTCAGTGTTGTCCAGCAGAGGGCAGCAGAAACCTGCAAAGCAGTGTCATTAGTTTTCATGCAGAGGTGCAGGTGTGCTTTTTCTTTTTTTGAGATGGCGAAGCACCTTCCATGCCAACATGAATCAGTAGAACATAAAACTTAAAAAAATAAATTAAAAATAAAATCTGATCAAAGAAAGTATTGAGATCCGATAACCAGCCCTGTTCAGATTTGGGAGCTCTGAAGCGTCGCTCAATGCAAACCACTGATTACTGTTCCAAATCAAATGTAAGAAAAAGAAGTGAAAGCAGTTCACGCCACTCTGAACACACGCAGACCGGGACAGTAAAGACATGCTGACACACCAGCCAGGTGTTAAGGCTTTAGAGAGGCAGAGCACAGCAGGCACACAGCACCCAGTCAGTGGACCTGAGGGAAGACTGCAGGACCTCAGAGTTACAGGCTGACTCTTGGTTATTAGATGCAGCAGATTGAAGCCCGACATGGCTGCTGGACAGAGGTACTCCACCCACCACTAGAAACAAACACCCCTCAGCAGGGCTACACCGGGGACTGGGCTAGATGAAGGGGAGCAGATAGAGGGAGAAATAACACATGACAACACTGGTTTATACTGAACAGCATTAGAGACAAGGTGTGGAATAAAAAGGTCAGGGTTATTAGGATCTGTTCTGAAGGGCACTGTGGAACATGGACCTAGAAAAACCAAACAGATTAATACCCTCTCCTGCGTGGCTGACTAATCCCTTCATTGTAATCCAGATACACAGTGTATGGTGTATAGTGTGGTGATGTGTAAAAGTTAACGTTAGCATTTTTATAAAGAAACCTGATTAATCTCACTGACCAGGAAACACACAGAAAAACTCAACCCACCAATACTATCACAGGTATTTCAATGTTGTGTATACTTAATGGATTTCCCATTGGTTTATACCATAGAATAAACTGTCTGTAGCTCACTTTATAGTAGTAGTAAAAAATAAAATAAAAAGGATAATATTTTAAAAGTAAAATAAACAAATGATTAAATAAATAAAAATAATACAGATATTATAAAATTTAATAATAATAAGTTATCATAATGGCATTATTATCATTATTGTTGTTGTTGTAATCATTATTTTAGAATATAATTTATTTATATTTTATTATAACAAGAGAAAAGTTTATGTCTGTTCATCTTAAAAATGAATTTACAGCACAAAAAACTGCAAAAGAAAATGAAAACAAAATGAGTGAAAAACAAAATCAAGTGTAAAATCTACAGACAAACACAGAGGGACAGAGACTGAAGCCGAGAGCAACACAGAGAGAGAGAGAGAGACGGACAACGACACGAAAGAGCAACGGCCCGCTATTTTCAACCTCTCCGTCTCCCGCAGCTGATTCCTGACTTTTAACGGCCCACTCCTCCTTACTCCGACTTCAGCAGCAGAAAACTTTAGCTTCACAGTGCCGTTACTTTCCAGATGTGCGCTACGTGCGTCAAAACAAGACGGCATCAGGTCTGACTGAGCAGCACTTTAAATGCCGATTTAAATGGATTGCGACGGAGCTCATTAACATAACTGATCAATTGTGATGACACAATGTTTTTTTTTTTTTGCCCTGGCGACAATTCTGTGTCTAAAATATCATTGTCATTGTACACACCAGCACAAACAGAGCCAGGGCACTATTCCCCCTTCATCAAACTCTGCAGGTGCAACTACACATTCAGGCATCTGCCAAAAACAGACTTAGACTGCCAGAGAGTGAAACATGATTCATCATGATTCATCAAAAAAAAAAAAACACATTCCCACTGCGTCAGAGTCAAACAGCAGTGTGTGTGTGTGTGCGTAGTATTGTGCATAGTGTTCTTGGGGTTTGCCTGTCACTGTTTGGGCGTGGAAACTTAAAACCTTGAAGCTCAAACTCCTATTGTGTTAACATTACTTCCTGGTAGTGAATGTTACAGATACTGTGTCCCGAGTCAGAGGCCTCATCCTTCGGAGGCTGCATTTGAAGAGTGGCTGGCATCAAAGCGGCGAGACTACACTGTTCCATTTCGAAGGCTCCTTTCAAATACGTCCTTGTCTTTTCCTGGAGCGACAAAGGCTCGACCTATCCCGAGATCCGTCGCACGCTGGCAGTGAAAGCAAACAACAGTGACAGAGAGCCCAGGGATTACACTTTTAAATCTAAGTACTGGGTTTCAGCTCAGTTCAACAGCTAACACTACAACTGTTAAAAACCAAGGACTTTAAAACCTCGAATTTTATGTGAAAACAAGTTGCATGTTGTCAGGGTTGCTAGGCGACGGGAGCCACGCGAAAACTCTCGCAGGCCAGACCGTCTCATTTCAGTTGGGCCTCCGCGGTCTACAGCGGCTACGAGGGGGCCACACCTTCCTAGACCACATCCTCCGAATGATGTGGCCCCTGAACTGGGACACAGCTAGTGACACATGAAGAGATACTGAGCTCTTGGAAAATGGAAATGTTTATCAATGTAGCTTGCTTGGCTTGCTTAATTTTATGCATCTGACAGCTCCGATTAGAAGGGGTGTCCACATATTTTTGGTCACATATTGCAAAAAGACTGCCTGATTAAATAAAAATGAAATAATTCAAAAAATAAAAACAGTGCACAGTTGGTACTTCATGAATTTCCCCTAGGGGCTAAATAAAGTATCTATACTGTATATGATAAGCTTTGCTATGTCATTGCTATTCTACGCTATGCTATGCTATGGTTAGGCATCATAGTAGATTGGACTAAAACATTCAAAAAACTAACATGTTCCTTAAACGCACCACAGTCACAGCTGGACATGGGAACACTAAAGCTAACAGGTTACTCTACCTAGAAGAGCGGCGCACGGTGCAGGGCGGCAGACTGATCTGCTCACAGCGAGACGCACAGCCACGAAGACGCCACGTCTGAAGAGGACATCCATGAGACAAACAGTCAAACTGAAGAGAGAGAGAGAGACAGAGAGGGGGGAGGGAGAGGGAGAGGGAGAGAGAGAGAGAGAGAGCTGCCAATTTCTGTGAATAAATATTTAATTACCTTATTAAATGTGACCTCAGCCCAATGATGGCTGGACTGTATTTAATCTCTCTGGGTCAACTGAGTAAAAGTCACCAAAGAAATTATAGTAACTCACATTCAAAGCCAGACAGCCACAAGAGGAAAATCTCACTCTGTGATAAAAAGGTGGCCTTATATGGCAGCGTTTCCAGCAGTGTGCGAACATCATCCTACAGGAAAACAGTTGTCTACCAAAGGATAAACAGTGGTTTCAGAAACTATTCAAACTCCCTCACTCTTTGCACACTTTATTGTGCTGTACATTTAAAGGTCCCATATAGTACAAAGGTAGATGTGCACGTGTAGTTTGATTATAAAGCAGGTCTAGGTTCTATATTAATACTGTGAAAGTATAAAAGTGCTCAGTCCACAGAGAAATGCACACAGCCTGTATTCAGAAACTCAGCCTTAAAACCAGCCGTCAGGACTTTTGGAGCTTTGTGATGTCACAACAAAGCAGTCACCGCTCTCAGCCGTGCCCCAAGCCCGTCCCACCTGGACCCACCATCCAACCTTAAAGGATTTGGTTTCTCTGAGTATTTACCTGAAATCTGCTATATATTTTATTAAATCACTCAGAAAACAGTCAGCCAATCAGAGGAGAGGCTCAGAGCCTCCTCTCTTCTGATTGGCTCACTGACCTGTTGTTACTAGAACTCCAGAGAGAGGAGATGTAAAACTACATTGAGATTGTTTTTGGTTCTTAAAGCCACAAATATATCTTCTTATGGATCAGCACTTCAAATATGTATCAAATACTTATTTTCGCTTCGTCATTATGGGTTAATGAGAGTAGATAGTTGGACACAAGTAGCTAGATTTATCCATTATAAATGAAATCTACAAACACAACAAAGTCTGCAAAAAGTAAAAAGCTCTGAATACTTTCTGAAGCCACTGTAAGCCAGCCTCAAAATACTAAAGACACCAAAGCCTGACTGATGAGACCCTTTGGATGAGAATCACCACATGTTGAAAACTGCAAATGAACACACCACACGTACTACAGCTAACAGCCAGTGAGAGGAAGAAACTGGTCTCTAGTCTGAAACATAATGAAAACACAAGATTACAGTTTTCACACCACTGTGAGTCTGTTTAAATGGCCAGTCAGCCTCTGATGTGGGCCGACTACTGGCCAACGATGCCAGCTACCACAGAAAACAATAGGTAGTGGTCGGCCACAGACACCGTGAGTTTGATGCGTCTCATTCACAAACTTTTTCTAGTGAGTTTCTCCGTAAGAGTTGTAATACATCCTAATTCCACTTACTTTTTTCCACTTGATTTAGCTCTGATAAACATTTTAAGTTACACTCCTATTGTTTTTACTTTCATCAACAAAATGTTAAAGTATTCTGTGTAGTTTTCTTTATGCTGATTGTATTTCCTACCTCACAAAAAAATTCCAAAGCCCTTTTCAATTATCTAAAACCTGCAACTTTTACATTCTGTGTTCAAACCCTATCCTGTCTTGCTTTAGTTGGAGGACTACTTGATATTTTGCACTGTAACAAGCCTCAATGTACAATAACAATATATCCAAGTAATGGATGTTATGGATATCGCTGTTGCATGCATGTCCCTGTCAGCCCATGTTCACCAGTGTTTTCAGGTTTTCATTCAGTGCTGTCTCTGTGTTTGTCTGCTCTGTCACTCTGCTG
>NW_019524960.1:77013-80939 GCF_002814215.2 Seriola lalandi dorsalis | reverse complement strand
ACCTCATCTCTGTCCTTTTGGAATAAATTGAAGAGTCATAGGTATAGGAGCCCAAAGTGCTCAATAGAAAGTGTGAAATAATGATGATGCAAAATACATAATGTGTATTATCTTTAAACTTGGCTCAAATGTTATTTCAAACAGATTTTGGGAAAAGGGGCCATTTTGAAATTGTTTGTTTTTGCATATTTTGACTTACATTATCTTATTATCTGTTGTTGAAAGCTAAAACGTTTCTAGGAAACTAACCGTGTATAAATAGGATTTTGTCTGACTGACTAGAATACAACAAAAACGTGTAAGAGAGTCATTAAACAGTGAAGCTTTAGCGGGTGAAAAAAATGGGCAGGGACCTTGATGGACAGTTTGAACTGAGGCAAGTATTCAGAACATTAACACCTATTAAAACTTTAAAAACAAATTATGGATTTTAATTTAAAAAATTGAATAAAACAGCCTTAAAATGTATGAATAAGGCTTTTCTCTCACACGTGCAAATGACAGAAAAGTACAACAAACAAAATGTAAAAACTCCTAATAAATCTTTAATTTGAGCTGTTTGTACAATTGACAAATTACATTAAAACATCTATTTTTTTTTTTAAATGTCTAGTATATTACACCTCCCCCCTCTGGCTAGCAGGTTAGGGATACTGGTAAACCCAAACATACAATGCAATGGAAATAAAGCTGCATATAATGGTACATACTACACTTATATCAATGTACAGTGTTTACATAAAATACATCAGAGGAAAAGAAAGCATCCACGCGGATGTATTTATAGGTGAAGCACAAGCCTGGAGAGGTGGCGTCACATCAAACCAACATTTACATTCAGCCTCAGCACAGTCTGTGAGGTGAAATGCTGCAGGTGCACCGTTCTGCTGGAGTACAAAAATAGATTACAGTGATGCACTAACAACTGGCTTCTTTCTTAAAGTGTTCACTTTATTTTGTTGTTTTACACATCCTGACAGTTGTTTGGAAGTGGATGTAAGGTTGATTCTCGATGAAATAAAGTTATGACACATATGTAACAGGTACTGTATAGTGACATTAAAATAGTACATCACCATGGCTGTTTTTTTTTTTTTTTTAAAAAAAGAAATAAATAGAGAGAAGCATTTGGTTTAATATCAAAGGAAACTGCTACAAAATACCAAATCTGAAGATGTAAAACTCTAACAAAACTACATCTATGGCAGGCCTTACTCACCCTTTGAACTGTTTCTATTTCTTAAATCCAGTATTGTCCAGTAATGCAGTGCCAGTCTTAAAAAAAGCACAAATTTAAGGCACTGTTGGGTTGTCCGCTGCCTACTGCAGCAGATTTTGAACATTTTGAAATGTGCATCATTTGTACAATTTCACACTGCAAATACTGAATCCAACTTTCAATTCACTGCATTTAAAAAAAAAAAAAAAAAAAAAAATGTAATTACGTCATAGCATCTCCTGGATTCTTAGCGTTTTTTTTTTTATCTGAGTACACGGATGCTGTAAAAACACACAAGCAAATCAGGAATCCCTAAGTTCAGTAAACTCTCCTTACAGGGAGGGGCTGGCAGGGTGGTGGGGGGTTGGGATGTTTAGAATTGAGTATTACAAACTTGTCAACATTCTCACAGTACTCCTTATGACAAAAAAAAAAAAAAACAACAAAAAAAAAAAGCGTGGTAGCATCGTTTACGAGGCCAGTGGAGACAGAATCAGGCTCCGTCGTGACGGGAAAACATCTGTGAGGTGAGCACAGATTCTGAAACAGTCCTGACTTCCCTGACACACACCACTCATTCAGAACAGGCGTGGAAATCCAATTCAATGAGAAAGGGGGTGGTTGCACCACAACTTGAAAGAGGTAAATAATAAATATAATAAGTGGTAATAATAACTTGGGGATATATTGGATTATATCTGCAGTAGAAAGTTTCAGGTGACTGTTAAAAAAAGGTTACACTCCCTGATTTTGTTATATCGCTCAAACGTTGAGGGTAATGGGAGCTCTGCTGGATGCCATAACAAAACCAAGGACAAAGGGAAAGAAAGCCCATACATGGAATACATGGAGCAAACAACACACACACACACACACAGCGGCTGAATCGGCATTCTACCACCTGAACTGTTCTGTGTGTGTGTGCATCTGTGCTATTGCGGCCTCTCTGGGAGTGTTTGCCTCTGGATACAGATGTACTCTGCTGTGGTACGTGAGCAGCAAAGGAAAAAAAAAAAAAAAAAAAAGTGAGCTTATGCTTTGCTTTTTAATACAGAAGATGTAATAAAGCTTGTGCCACCATTCACATGTATTTACAGGACACCCTCTGCAAATCTGTCCATGCCTTCCTCGCTTGACTAAATAATAATAATAATCAAGAATAATAATAATAATAATAATAATAACAAGGAGTACATCGAACATCTTCAGGAAAAAAGAAATCAACATCCACACTGTTGTATTGAAAGCTTACATAGAGGCATACTCTGAAATAGAGGCATACGCTGAAACATGCAGCCGTTTTCATACAGTTCCCAAATGAATTCCATCATGGGATCAGTTAGTTACACTGTGGAGGAGGAGGAAGAGGAGGAGGAAGAGGAGGAGGAGGGAGGGTCGGAGTATCTGCACACATCTTAAATATTCCAGAAGAGCTTCGCTTCCTTGTTAAATCCATGACATTTCTAATACAAAGATTATAGAAAACAAACACTGCAACGCTGAACAGCTTTTCTTGCAAAGATCCTGTGTTGAAAAAAAAACAAACAAACAAATAAAAAAAAAAAGAAGGAGGAAAAAAAAAAAAAAAAGCTCTCCCACGGCACAGACTTAAAGTCTTCCCCGTTATAAAGCAGTGAAGGAGCAGCAGCAGACTGGTGCTGTGCTGCTGGGAGGGCACAGAAGAGAACGCTAAATCTAATGCTTTAATGGTGATCTCATGAGAAGCCTGAAGAGTTGGCTGAGCCGTGGTGCTGCAGGCTGGGCGTAGTGTCCGCGGTGCTTGTGGTGTTCGGGTGGAGGAGGCTGGAGGCCTTCAGGGGCGTGTTGCAGCCCTGTGCCTGCGGGAAGCGCTGGTGGTATCGGTCCAAACGCAGATACTTTACTGTCACCAGCTTACCTGTCAGAACGGAAACACGTGAGACCGTCACTACAGCGCTCTGTAACACATGCAGATAATCATCACATTAGGAGGTAGTGAGTCAGCCGCTGCATGCTGGGATGCTACGTTTTGTTTTGGATCTGTCTTCTCCCAAAACCCTCCACATACTGGTGCTGTGATCTGCTCTGTGGTGGAGATGCTGATGGAGGAAGAGCAGCTGCACTAAGAAATTCTCCATCCCCTTATTTGACTGTTCCATGCTCATCACTCAAGTGGACAGGCAAATAATACAGTTGGAGTAGAGTGTTCTTGATTTTAGAAATTAAAAACAGTGGCTCTATAGGTCTGATTAAAGGTCCCATACAGTATAAAGGTAGATGTGCATGTGTTGTTTGATTATAAAGCAGGTCTAGATTCTATATTAATACTGCGAAAGTATCAAAGCGCTCAGTCCACAGAGAAATGCACACAGCCTGTATTCAGAAACTGAGCCTTAAAACCAGCTGCCAGAACTTCTGTTAATTTGTGATGTCACAATAAAGCAGTCGCTGCTCTCAGCCATGCCCCAAGCCCCGCCCACTCGGAACCACCATCCAACCTTGTGGGATTTGGTTTCTCTGAGTGTTTACCTGAAATCTGCTATATTTTTATTGGATCACTCCGAAAACAGTCAGCCAATCAGAAGAGAGGCTCAGAGCCTCCTCTCTTCTGATTGGCTCACCGACCTGTTGTTACTAGAGCTCCAGAGAGAAGCCTGAGAGAGGAGATGTAAAACTACATTGAGATGGTTTTTGGTTCTTAAAACCACAAATATGTCTTCTTATGGAT
>NW_019524960.1:72772-76735 GCF_002814215.2 Seriola lalandi dorsalis | reverse complement strand
GTAATTCTAAACCAGTACAAGTTGTATAAAGCTGAGTGGATGATTCAATCTCTTAATAATGTGGTCAAAATGTCTTCTGCTGTCATCGCATGCTGCCAGTGAGCTGCTGATTGTTGTTGTCAGCCTCAGCAGGAACTCAGACTGAGTTCAGTACTTTGTTATAAATAACAGAAGGAGCTGTGTAGGTGTATTGCTACAAGTGAGAAGCTGAAATACAATCCAGACAGTCCAGTTTCACTGATATGTTCACGAGTCTGAAGACACCAAAACACTGCACACTGATGTCAGTGGGCTTGGGGCAATATCCAGAATTTAATATGTGGACACAGTCCAGCTCAGTTATCATATAAGATATAATCACCTGGGATTCTAATAAAATCATATTGTTTATTTCATTTTTTCTTTTTTAACAATTCATAATTATGATTGTATTTTATGTTTCAGGTATAAGTGATCCTGCCTGTACAATGTAGACGCGTGTATTTGATATTAGCAAATATCAGCCCATGTCTAGATGTCAGTATGAACGCAGCCTTAGAGCCTCAGCCTGCTTCAAATCAAGTGTGTGTCAGATTGTACGGTATCTGGAAGCTCCTCCACCCAAAGTTTTCCAGCAGTGAAACAGGGGCTACGTCCTGTAACGGCCCAAAACAATGGAGCTGTAAAAACAGGCACACAGTTTGAACTTCTCTCTCAAGCTTTTTTCCAAACTTCACACAAGTACTTCAGTCATTTTTTGTATGAACAACCAAGTGCAACGTCATGAACTTCAAGCAGAGACGGTGTGGAAGCTTTTCGCTGTTATCCAGATTTGCACGATTCATGCATCTCACGTTGCCATTCAGAGCAGATTCAACACTGCTGCCTTTACACACCCCTGCCTCTGTGCTGCCTTCAGACCACTGTGTTGGGCTCAAACGCAAGCTGTGACACAGGATGACCTACCGAAGATGTACAACAGGACCTTTTGTATCTTGTGGTTGTCAAGGTGGACGAGAAAATGACGATCACATGAGCGGAATCAACTAAATTCTGAACTACAATGTCCTTAAAATACAAGAAAAAAAAACATCTTTAATGAATTACTAATGCTTTTAATTTGGAGGAATTGAGTTTCCTGTGGCAGCGAGTTGTAACCTTCTGTCTCCTAGTATTATAACCTGCTGTTCAGCCTTCTAAACCCATGGATGAATTATTAGAACTGGACTTCCTGGACAGTAAATCATGTGACGTGCTGTAAATGTAAGTGTGTAATTTACCATCAAACCAGGAGCCATGAAGTGCCTTGAAGGCTTTCCCTGAGTGCTCTGCAGAGAGACACTTGACATAGACGCAGCCCTGTAGAGAGAGAGAGAGAGAGCAGGAAGTACACTGTAACATCCTCACAGCAAAACAGCATAAGAAGGCGGGACATGACAGTTGCTGCTCGTCATTGGTAGGACGGAGCATACCTCTCGTGAGTTCTTGTCAACAGTGATGTGGACGATGCCGTCGTTGTCACTGCACTTCTCCAGGATCGCCTGCTGGATGGCTAGATCCCAGTTCTCCCCGACCTCCCTGTAAAAACACACACAAAGATGTTAAAAACCACAAGAGTCAAAACCAGGGAAGAGACTGAGCTCATCCAAACAAGCAGCAGAGACCAGTACTCACATGACCGGGTCAAACATGTTCCTGATCTTCAGACATGGAGTCAGGCTGTTGGGAGGCGAGTTCCTCCGGTCCAGAGGGAACGCTGGCGGGGGGCAGAATGACCATGTCAGAACACACTGCACAACGACATGTTAGATTACAAAGGATCTAAGCTGGCTGTGTGATTCCTGTGGTGGACTCCACAAACATACGTGGCTCCAACACATCTCTCTCAAAATCTGAAACATCAAGCAGGGTTTCCCGCTCTTTTCTACAGATCATTCTCAAGACTTTTCCACGACATTTTTACTGATGATGTCACTCAGGAACTTTTGCTAGGTAAATAAAATGTATCATTATTAAAAACATGTATAACCCGCTTCCCTTTTTTCCCATTTCTGCCTGAACACCATTACAACAATTAGTCACCGACAATTTTCCTTCCTGACCAACCCGGAGCTTTGCGTGGCTAAATGTCCGATTCAGTTTCAGCCCCTTCAGTTGTAAATCATCCAACCTGCAGCGTGTGATGTCACTTCGGGGTGCGTTCACAGCTCACAAACAAAACCAATAGCCTCCTATTCAAAACACTATCCGACCATTTGAACATCAACACGATCCTGAAGATAACTTTTGGGGGGGGGGGGGGTTGAAAGGTTGAAATAATTTTCCAGGACATTTTGCTTTTTCCTCTCGTGTTCCATGTGTTTTCCGTGACTGGAAAACTGAGTTCCAGCTGACTTGCTGTTTCAATGACTTGCTCTTGAGCAGCCACGTTTTGTAGGAAAGTTCACAGTTGTTCTGCCAACATTTTGTGTATCTTACAGCAAAGGGAACACATGTTTGCAGCGTGTTTAGATGCTTTGTGGCTGCACCTGAATATAACAACCCTCTGTGCCCTCTAGCTTTCTCTGTCATCACTCACTCCAAATGTCAACAATGAAGCGACGATAAAAATAACGATTTCATCTGCAGCACACCACCTTGGTAATGGACGCTGGTTAACACGCTAACATTTATGAGCCATGATCATATCTCACACTAGTTCTGAGGTTCCAATCGTCCAATCAATCTGGCATCCACTGGTCTGCGGTAAGTCTGACCCAATCATTTTCTCTCCCGCCTCCTTCTACAAACACACTGACTACATATACGTTTACCCATGATACCTTGCATTTCCAGGTTTCTGAAGGACTCATTACTACAGTCTGAGTGAAAATATTTAGTGTGCGTTACCTTTTCCCTGCCAAACTTTGGAGGGCATTAAGGAGGTCTTGTCGCAACTGAAAGAAGGCTGGATCCACCTCCAGACCAGGAAGTCCGCTCCGCCGATCCTCTGATTCTCTGTTCGAATCCTGGACTCGTCGGCTGAGAGGAAGCTCACAGCCCGCTCCCAGATCTTCTTCATCTTCTTCCTGTAAAATATCACAACTTGTCACTCATCATCTTCCCCTGACAGATCAACAGGCAGACTGGACATGGAGTTTGATGGTGTATCTGAATGTAAACTTTAAGGAAGCCTATTAAATTAAAACACATGAAAACTACAATAATCATCACCCGAAACATTTCACCTGCTTTCTTTATATTCCAAATCTAATATCTCAACACATCCAGCCCAAATATCACGATATACAAAATGATCATGATATACAATATTATCATGGGGGATTTAGTTATTTTATAATAATACATAAAGTTAATATATTATTGTATTTTTTGTTTCAGGTATTTTTTAATAATATAAATATATAACTTTTCCGATATTATGTAAAATATTGCGTATGGAAATATCGCAATATTCAATGTTATCAATTATTAGCCTAATGGCAGGTGTGAATATCCGGCCTTAATATACTTTTCTTGACAGTTTTTCTATCTGGATTCAGACGGAGCCGTGAGTACTGACCGATCCTGAGGCAGAACCAGGGAGTCTCTGACATGGGGGATGGGCATGTAGGGCTGTAGGTCCTGGTTCTCTTGGCAAGCCTCAGTGTGGCTCCTCAACACGTCTGAACAACAGAAGGTGGTTAGAAGAAGTCAGGAAGAATAAAAGGATCAAAGAGAAAAACCTGCAGCTTTCAAGAGTGGACATTATGTGTCTTTGCATCTGGATTTGGGCAGTTTATCACATTCTTCCTTACAGATCCTCTCAGGTTCCATCAGAATGGACGGGAAGTGTCTGTGAACTTCCATCTTTAGATGCTGTTAGTCAAACTCCCAGCAGACAGTGACATGCCGTTTACTCACAGTGACTTGTGTCTAGACACTCCATAAAGACTAATGCAGTGTCTTGCTGAGACGGTCGTCCCAGAAGACTTCTGAAGCTCT
>NW_019524960.1:56749-71079 GCF_002814215.2 Seriola lalandi dorsalis | reverse complement strand
ACAAGCAAGCTGATGCTGGTTCCCTCCAGCCAGGAGAGAGATGACAGGAAAATGTTCCTGCTTGAATTAGAGATATGTTGAGAAAAGCTTGTTTTAGCACTTTTGTCCCCTTTGCCACAGCTGCCACAAACAACCTGGTTGATGTTGTAAAGATTCAGACTCATCGGTGTGAGTGCATACAAGTATGGAGCGGGATACAGGCATGAATGTATGTGTGTATATCAGGGTGTTGCTGTGTGGATATCTGTACTGGCTGTGAAAACAAAACTGATTCTGGGTCAAAGCTACTCATCTTAGAGCGGAAGAGAAAACCAATGTTACTACTTTAAAGGTCCCATATAGTCTAAAGGTAGACATCCATGTGTAGTTTGATTATAAAGCAGGTCTAGGTTCTATATTAATACTGTGAAAGTATCAAAGCCTCAGTCCACAGAGAAATGCACATAGCCTGTATTCAGAAACTGAACCTTAAAACCAGCTGTCAGGACTTCTGGAACTTTGTGATGTCACAACAAAGCAGTCACCCACCAGCCAACCTCTCCGAGTGTTTACTTGAAATCTGCTAGATTTTTATTATATCACTCAGAAAACAGTCAGTCTCTGACCTGTTGTTACTAGAGCTCCAGAGAGAAGCCTGAGAGAGGAGATGTAAAACTACATTGAGATGTGTATATATATATATATATATATATCTTCTTATGGATCAACACTTCAAACAAAACACAGGAGAAGAGGAAAATATGGGAACTTTAAGAAAGCTGTTCCAAACAATTAACTAAACAGTGCTCCTCTTATGCTCACCACTCTCACTCAGCATCACTCTCATCCTGCCTTCAGGCTACATTCAAAACATCTGAAGCAGAGGAAACAGGTTGATACACTCTACCCTTCTGCAGAATTCACAGAAAAATGAATCAAGCTCACAGGTTACCCTGTTTGAAATCTAAATTCCAAGACTTTCAAGGTTATTGTGAACCACAAACATTGCTGTGTAGTATTCACATAACACGGCAGTGATGCTTACAGCTTGTGTTTCAAGTTTTGCTACAGGCAGGAACGTTAGTGTGGACGTACCCGTAAATACGCAGAGGCCTCGTCCATGGACAGACTCCTGTTTGGACACTTCTGGTCTCCGCAGTCGTGCTGGCCTGTAATCAACAGCATCAAACCATCACTGAGGAAAACAAACTGTATCAACACGATGTGTCATCACATCCTGTTTATCTGCACATCAGTACTTGTGTTTACACGAGAGGCTTGAAAGGCACCAACCCTAACATTTTTAAATCACAGTAGATTTTAAATACTGGGCAGTTTTCGATACATTGTACACTCACTGAGCGCTTTATTAGAAACACCATACAAGTGGTGGGTAGGGTTGTTATTAGTGATGCGTTGTTAGTCAGTCACTCAGTTCAGATTACAACAATAAAAGCTGCTTTCACTGAGGACCTCTCATGTGGCCTCTTCTCTTAATCCATGTGTACAGAATATAAAATGCAAACGTGAGACTTGCTGTCGTTCCAAAGAACTAGACTGGAAACAGCACGATTCCATTTGCTTTCATCTGTGCATACAGCAAATTAATAAGCAATTAAATGTGCATTATATGCTTATAATATCATTAAAAATACTGAGTTAATTAGCTCTTATTGGCCTAATGAACACACTTAAACGCTCCCTATATTGACCAGTCGCAGTGTGTTATCACAGCTTTCAGTGCACAGTGAAATGTGCCTAAAGTTGAGTCAGTGTTCCACTGGACACCCAGTATTCATGTTAAATGATGTTCAACCTATCACTAGGCCTATGAATATGAATGAGTGCATATTGCTACTGTAAGCAGGGTTAGCTTAGCAAAGCATTTATGCGGTGAAAGAATTCACATAATCAATGAAAATAATCACTGCTCACACAGCTGTCACAGGCAAAAAGGGAGAAACTGTACTCTACACTAAGCTACTTCACACAGCTCTAGTCAGTCAGTCAGTCAGTCAGTCAGTCAGTCAGTAGTGCAGAGAGTTCATAGCTACCAGCGATGTGGGCCAGGTGGTCGTGTAGATTGAGCAGCAGCTTCAGGATCAGGTCCTTCTCTGCCTTGTCCTGCAGACACAATAAATCTTTAGTGAACAAACCAACAGAAGTGCATTGATTTGTTATTTCATTTATACACCTTTCTGGTGGCACAAGTTCATACTGAAAATATGAAGGGAAGCAAAATTTTACAATCTAGCAGCAAAGTCAAATATTGGGTGTCTGCCAAAGTCCAATACAATATTTTATCCACTTCAGTGTTTACTTAATATAATAAATACATTTTCACAAGGTGCTTGATCCAGATACTGAATGTCCTGTTTCATAACCATTATGTTTATGAGCTTAAATTGTAAGTTAAATTGCGTATGAATGAAAGTTAAAGTGGGAAAATGTAACTCCTGACGTGATCAGCTGGAGAGAAGGTGTATGAACTACAGTAACACTCAGTCAACTTGCAGTTGTACAGCGGTGTCATACAGACACAGGCTGCATGACACATCTAACCAGACACCAGACAGGTTTATGGCCCATCATCCTGTTCCTCAAGGAATCAACATTAATGAACAGCCACTGATGTGACCTGTTGTCATTTGAAGTGGTCAAAGTGACGGTCACTGCCAGCTGAAAATGAGACGCTGCTATCTGAATGTTTCATACCAGGCTCTGTGCTAATGATGCTTAATGTTGGAAGCTAAGTGTCTGAACTCGGAGTCACTAACTGGTATGCCCAAATCATTTTCCACATTTAAACACTCACATATGCAGCAGAACGCTGCACTCTAGAGGCCGGCTGTCATAGAGGGGCACAGCACTGCAGCACTAACAGGCGGAGGTGGAAAAAACAACAGAGTACAGTAAAGAAAG
The DNA here is from genome assembly GCF_002814215.2 of Seriola lalandi dorsalis. Taxonomy (NCBI): domain Eukaryota; kingdom Metazoa; phylum Chordata; class Actinopteri; order Carangiformes; family Carangidae; genus Seriola; species Seriola lalandi. Next base: position 68,178 of record NW_019524960.1, on the reverse strand, counting down.
GATTTAGATGGGCTTTGTTTTAGCATTAAAACACACCCAGTTAAGACATTTAGTGAACTATTAAAATAAATTTGGATCCTAATGCAAGTTATTCATAGTGTTCAGTTCAGGTAAACTGGTTTTACAGCCTGCATCTTTGATCCACCCTTGTTGGTACAAGGGGGGGTGGACAAAACATATGAAACACCTTGCACAAAGACAATTACTCCCTGTCTTTCCAGCCGACGCGCACATCACAAAAAATATGAAACGCTCGAAAGGTAGCGTCGGTCACAGCCCGGCCAGGAGAGCGAGCTAAATTCATTAACACGCAGCACTTAAGCTGCGTTCACTGCTCACATTATAACGCTTCCAATCTAATTCCAGGGGAAGTGTTCACACTGCATTTCCTGGGCTCTATAGACTCAACTAAAAAAAGTTTGCTACACAACTTTGTCATACACACAACTGGAAGAGGGTGTCAGAGGAAAATATATACTTACATAAGAAGAGTCAAACTCGCCGCCAAAAGGGTGGTTCTTAACTGTAAGAGAAGAGAAGGTGGTCAGTCAGGGGACAGAGACGCAGCGTGCTCATTTCAACTGCACTGTAAACCTCACACATAAGGCACAGGCTGGAATAGTAGAAGGAAAAACTTGGTGTTTTACAGTAAGACGACATGATTGGAGACATGAAATGTGAGTGGAGTTCAGACATCACATGTGAGTCAGTGTCTGTACATGAGGCTCAACCCTCGAAACCCTCACCACATCAGCTTGGCACTTGAGGCCTGAATTAATTCAGGTCAGAATTACACACATGATATTCAAGGAAATTTGGCATCTGTTTTTTTTGTCGACTGGTCGAAACTTCAACTTTAAAGCCATTTAACAAAATAATAACATCATTGGTTAGGTTTTATTTCAGCACGTAGGTAGAAAGCAATCTAACAGTCATGTACATAGCTTTGTGAAATAGACCATTTGTATTGCTGACAGTGTCTGAGAGGTGCTGAAATCCATAGTAAATTTTTAAGGTTGTAAACTGTGGTGTTTTTAAGATCCACGTTTAAATGTGGAGGAGCAAAAATACAAGAAACGATCCGACAGCTTTGGTTTCAAACTTTAAAAATTTTGATTTATCAAGTTTGTTTTAAATCTAAGTAAATCAATTCACTACATTTGTCATATCACAAGGGTGAGGTTCGATGGCATTTTACCAAACCTGAATCTAGATCTAAATCTGCTGTCAATCAGAAGAATCATGTGACACCATTAGTGTGAATGTGCATCGCATCACATGCAAGCACATCCTTATGTGCATACACAACTTTTTCTGTTATCTGTGAGATGATCAGAGTTGTAAAAGATAAGATTTGCGACAATTCGTTTTTAACCATAACCTTGATTTTAATTAAGTGAACATTTCAATTATTGAGTAATATTATTATCCCTTTTTTTCCATTGTCTTGTTGATATTGGTTTGCAATATGCATAATCTTCTGGACACCGAGTGGAGTCTCTGGAAGTCTGGAGAATGTGCATTCAAGAGTGCTGGTGAATTTGATGAATTGTGAATTTGGACAACTCTTGGCACACGTTCACTTCCTGGGTACGCAACCTTTAAAGTGTGCAAGTCTGCACATTTGTATTCATGCATACATCAAGGAGGAAAGGGGAGGGTTTGGGTCATCTCTGAGCCACTTGGAGATGAACGCATCAGCAACAACAGCATCTAGAACCTGTTTGGGTCACGGCTGAACCAACATTTGTGCCAACACTTGTTAGAGGGATGGATTATGTTCCTGATGGTTCAGACTATAACAAATCACATCTAGTGAGTGCACCTGCAGGGGGGGAGAGACTGAAAACACACTGTGGCCACTGATCTGTGCTCCTGGTTTGCATTTGTTGACAACATATTGTGTGAACTCTGCTTAACTGTAGTAGTGTGTGGGGTAGTCTGCTCTTGTTTTAATATGTATAATAATAGCAGGTTTGCTATTCTTGCTCAGCTATTTACTTTTTACAGTTGTGCAGAAAAAAGTTGTATATCCTTGTGAATCTCCTGAAGCTTGAAAAACATCACTTTCAATTATTTTCAAACAAGTGTACAGGGGAAGCTTAATTGTCTGGAGATTAAAAAAAAAAAAAGACACAAACACCACAACTAAGCCACATGGGAAAAAACATTCTACCTGAAACACTGGCTTTAAATTGCCAGTGGACATCCATGACTCTAAACAATGGAAAAGCTTAAATAGCACATCTTATCAAATACTTACTGACTCCCTCCACCTCTGATGATCCAGAGCCCCTCATCCTAAGGTACATGAGGCCTAGCAGCAGAAAGAAGAGGCAGGCTGCCGTGAGCAGGAACATGGACAGGTAGTGAGCGCTGAAGCTACCAGAGGAGGCCACCTCTTCCCTTTTGAATTGCTGGAGCAGCTCATCCTCCGGGACAGACAGCTTTTGCTTCAGCGCTGTCTGGCTGTATGAGTGGTTGGGAGCGGTGTGGTTGGAGTGGTTGCCCCTGTAAGGCTGGGACAGGCTGCTGTAGTTGGAGAAGCGCGGTCTCAGCCCGATGCTGAACCTATTAGAGCTGCTGCTTCTGAAGGATCCGTCCTCGCTGTCGACGTGGTTGTTTTTGCCGGCCTCTCTTCCATGGTTCTCGGAGAGGGAGACGTAGATGGACTTCCTGGGAAAGTTGTGGCTCCGCAAGCCTCCCGATGGGTCCGAGTCCCTTCTCTTCACCCCGTCTTCCTCCCCCTCCTCCCTCCGTCTTCCCACCATGTTTAGACTCCCAGGCGAGTTAACCTCTCTGGCTGCCCCTCCCGTCTGAGACCCTCGGCCGACTCCGTGGGAAGGGAACGCCGCTTTCGGGTGGCTCCGTCTGGGCTCTAACCTATCCCGCTGTCGGTCTACGCCGCCAAGGCCCCCAACCTCCTCCTCGTCGGAGTCTGAGTAATCCCCGGCTAACTTGCTAGTGATCAAGTGAGACGCCCCGCAGCCATTTACAGAGCGAGAGTTCTTCTCCGTTTCCCCCTCATAATCGTCCTCTTCTCCCGATTCGTCGTAATCCCTCCCTTTCGCCTCAGGGCTGGATCTGGCACGAACTCCCCAGCCCAGCGAGACACCTCTCTGTCCGTCCGGACCCGGGGAAGAACTGCTGCTATTCAGCGTACTCCCAGCGCCATACTGACTCTTGATAGCCACAGTCGGTGTTGTAACGGGCCTTATCTTCGGTTGTTGTTGAAAACCGGAGCTTCGGTCTGCCCTGCCGCTGTGATTGAGGCCCTTTCTTTTCAGTGGAGTTTCAGCGTCAGACTCGTCGGAGCTGAAGCCGAGGACGGAGGACTTCCGGCCCGGTCTCCTGTTAGAGCTCAGGTGCGTGACGTCATGGCTGGCTGGCCTGGATCCCGCCGTGTTGCCGCCGCCAGTGGTGCTGTGGATGGCCCCGCTGCTACGGGTTTTACCCGATCTGGAGCCCCGCTGCTGTTGCTCTTCGCGAAGCTTCTTCAATTTCTTTAAATACACCGGACGGGTGTTCTCGGTAACCGGGCCTGGAGTGAAACCGAAACGCTTTAATTCGGAGAAAAGCTCCTCATCCGTTAACTGCATTGACGCCATCTTAGACAAAACTCTAGGAGAAGGTTGTGTGACGGAAATGACGTTCAGGTGAAGTGGCAGTTGACCAACTGGGCTGCGTTCAAAACCAACAGAACACTGTTAAAAAACGATCAAATTCTTAGTTATGAGAACTTTGTTAGAACTAAAACATTTAATATTCCATATAAATTTACCATGTTTGTAAGTGGAATACATATCAAAGGCCACAAATGTACAAATAACATACAAGTTTTTATTTCTAAACAAGAAAAATCACTGCACGTGGAAAATTTATGTGAAGTTCCCATTTTTCCAAGATTCGGTGGCAAAAACTCCTTACAAACCTATTATTTTCAACCAATAAGAGAAGTACACAACCGAACTGTAAATAATATGCTAATTCTTAAACCTCAAACTTTGTCATCAAATCAAATGTGATTTTTGTAAAGCCAAAGAAGACAATACATCTATCAAGGTTGATATATACAGTCTGCTAGAGAAAACCGATTATTTTGCTAATCAAACAATCCACATAATTAAGTTAGAAGCCAAAGAGAGTCTAATTTTATATAAAGAAAACAAGAACGATAAAATACTACTGTTAATGTATTACACTTATTGCGAAATTTCATATAAAAAATTGCCCAAATTTTATAAATATGTCCCCATCTATTGAGTTGTTCATTACCACATTGAGTCTGTTAAAGGTATCAATAATATGTGTGCATACAATCCATCTGCTATAGGAGTTAAATGATAACAGTAAATTCCTTCTGCACCTTATTTTTTCCACACTTTTGTTTTTATTTATTTGCTTAACTTAATTAATATTAATATTATTACTATATGTATTGTTATTAATAGTGTTTATCTTCTCTCTCATTTCTTTGTACTACATTGTGTTTATTCAAATGCTGGTTTTCAAGCACTGTAACGGCTCTCAGCTGACTTTTTTTTCTGTTTAAACAAATTCATTCCACTGAGAGGTTTAATTAATATTGAAAGGCATACATCAATAATCTATTTCAAGTCCAAAAGGCAATGTTTGTATTAGTAATTCTTATTAAAAAACAATCCCCCTGTTGGCAGTGATCAACAGAAACACTGTCAAAGTGAAAAGGATCCATATGAATTGATCTAAATAAAGTACAAATAAAAAATGCAACACAACAGGTGAAGTTTGAGAATGAAAAAACTTTGCATTAAGTCTTTATTAAATCATGCATTAAGGACAGCTGAAGCAACATTTACCATGATGCTTGCAATTACTCAAAGGATAGAATGACTTATGATTTATTTACTTTCATTACATTTACACCATAAAATTACAATATGTACAACCACAGATATTAATAACCCCAAGCATGCACTTGAACTTCAGAGGGCTGCAGCAGTACAGTGCACTGGTCGAATATAAACAACTAATTTTTGACAACATTCAACAGTAAATTCAATAAGAGAATAAATTAGAATGACAGCTCTGAAACCCCTGTGAGACTTACTGGAAAATATACTTTGAGAAAAGGGAAGGTTTTTCTGAAACAAGGAGATAAGCCATTGCGCCAGTTGGGGGTGCCAGTGGGCCTTATATCAAATCAGGTAGTGTAGATTTTAGTCTCATGACATGATGATTATATATCCTGGTTACAAAACAAACAGCTGCACTCATAAACATCTCCTCAACTTAATACAAAAGCACAATCAGCTTGGGTGGAATAAAAAGAAGCAGCTACCTGGAAAGAGTTCACCAATGACAGAGAGGTTTTTAGATTTTATCTATGAAGATTCCTCTCTGAAATCTAATTTTTGATGAACCTCACATGAACACGTGTTAATCACAGCACAGGCATATGAGTGGGTTTCCAGTGAAGCTGGTAACAGCACAGTACAGCAGCTTTCAGTGTTTCTTCATGGAGTCGAGGATACGCAGGATGTGCAGGAAGAGGTTGACGATGTCCAGGTAGAGGTTGATGGAGGCCAGGATGTGCTCCTCGGGGGAGAGCTGCTTCATCAGCATGTGGGTGTCGTAGATGATGAAGCCGCAGAAGATCAGAGCCCCGGCTCCAGACAGGACCAGCTCTGTGCTGTCACTGTTGAAGAAGAACTGCAGAGAGACAGAGTCAGAATGAAGGGGAAAGCAAACACACTCCATCCAACAGCTCAGCATGGCTACTTAAGCTGTCTTTTCTCACAAAATAGAAAACAAAAAAAGTTGACTTAAATTTAAATTCAACATAAATGCTGAATCTACATTCATTCCAGTTTTTCATAAACATAATGAAAACATTTGTGTTGCCTCATATTCTGCTTTCATGCTTTATGCTTGAAGGCCCGCTGCTTCTGTGACAGTTACAGCAACGACGATATGTAACAGTGCATATAATATGTGGCAGCAAGCAGTTTAGCTGCCACGCCATCTTGTTATTAACCTCTCATTTTTTTTTCCACTGGACTGCAGTGGATAATATTGTGGTAATGGATAGGTGTGTCCTACAGAGGCTACCATACTATGGCCAAATGTAAATAGGAAGAAGATGAATAAAGTCAAAGCCCAACGTACTACAGTGAGTCACCCTTGAATTTATAACACAAATATTAGACCTAATTTAGTAATATAACTTCTTAAAAGAATGGATTTGACTGGCTAAAAGTCTCTTCTCTAATGATAAATCACTCATGAACCTCACTGTTGTATTGGTCTCAGGACTCTCTCTTCTCGCACATTTAAACCCATTGACTTATGTTAGACAGAGACAGGAACAGGGGGAAGCTGGTGTTGAATTAGTACACACTGTGGCTGTGATGGCACCCACGATGACGGAGACATAAAATAAAATAGACTACTTTTGCAGTTAATTCCATACTGTATCATTCATTTAAAAAGTAATAAAGGGCTTACAAAGTAAAAATGAATTCATGAGCTCATTTCAAATATTTAATAATAACTGGCTTCCAGTTAAATATATAATGACATAGCCAGATTGGAGCAGCAGGAGTCTCCCCTCTGCTCCACAACTACAGTGAGGAGGATGAGACAAATAAAATAAAGCCTCTTCATCCTTAGACATTCTGCTGAGGGAATGATGAGATAACAGAAAATCTATCTATAATTAACTTATTTAAGGTGTTAAATAAATCTTCTTTGATTTTTGCTCTGATACTGTGTGTGTGGTGTGTGTTTTTGCATAAGGCTCATTTCTGTCTCTACACATTCCTGAAGAGGCATCATACAATTTAGGATCAACGCAAATAAGAAACATCAGCAGACGTCTTTTGCTTCCATTCACAGATCTCCCTGGACTTGAATTCATGCCCCCTTTGAGTTTATGCTGCACAGCCTTTAAAGTGATGTTTTCTGTCTGAACACACACCTTTTCTGTCTTTCTCTCCTTTTCTTGCACTCATTCTGCCTTTTCCTCTCATTTCTTTCATATGAAATAGCCACATTAATGTCAGGCACTTCCACTCACCCTCATGGAGCTTGCAATGATGAGGATCCACAGGCAGGCGAACAGGCTGTAAGGTCAGAGAAGGGCAGATACTGTCAGTCTGATGGTGGCCTCTATGCAGCCATATGTAACAAAAGCTATGACACACTCACTCACCCTACTCCCATTTTGCTGAAGTCTCGCTTGGACTGGAAGGTGTAGGCCGTCAGCCCGACAAACACAGCGCAGGTCAGGAACAAGGCTTGCAGTACGGTGGAGTATTCATAGAAGGACACTGCGGAGAGGAAAAGTCTGCAGTCAGGACAGTCTGCCGACGGGTTCAGAGGATGGCAACTGACTGACGCCTTCAAGAGATTACTTACCAGCTGTGGCCACAGAAACTGCCTCCAGTAGAGTCTGCAAACAACACACAGTTAGTGACACTTACACACCATCCAGCCAGGAGTTATTATTAAATAACCAGCTTCTGTAAAGGTCACTGAGCAGCTAATCCATCATCACAAAGTGACATCGGTAAATATGGAAATAAATGGAAAGGGGTAAATATACACTGTACCCCATCTGTTACAACTCCAGCCTAACAGATGATAAAGCTAAATGTTACTTTCTGGAAACAAAACATGCTTACAAACACAACTAGCAGGTAGAGGTTGACTGGGTGTTTGTGCCTGTACACGGCCAGGGCCAGCAGAAGAACCAGAGAGCCCAGAGCCGAAACCAGAACCACAGCAGGACTGAGGAAAAAAAACATAACACAGTCAGGCAACCGTGACAACACAAGCTTTAAGGGTATTGATGATAGAAGATTACTGTATTTACAAGATGTGTATCTTGTTTGAATTACTATACAAACATACATACATATACTTAGTGTCAAGCTTTGGAGACATACATTATAAATCCAACCCCTCTGTTATGGGGCAGTAGCACAACATTAAGGTCTCAATATCCAAATTGGTGGTTTGATACTAGTAAGTGAACCCTTTGGAATGAGCTGGTTTTCTTTGTTAATCAGTCATAAAATGTGATCTGATCTTCATCTAACACACACACAAATGTAGATAAACAGTGTTCCTCAGCTAATATAACATAAACAACTATAATCTTCCTTATCTTTATTGAGCACAGCCATGAAACCTTGGATTTAATCAATGGTCAAACCTGTTTTAGCAGCAATAACCTCAAACAACCTCCAGTAGCAGCTGATCAGACCTGAAGAATGTTCAGAAAGTTTGGACCACTCTGTCTTATAGAGCTGCTTCAGCTCAGACAGATTCTTAGGATGATGTCAGCGTCTCTGCCGGTTTAAACTCTGGGCTCCAACAGGTGCATTTCCTTTGTTTGAAGTCATTCTGCAGTAAGTTATTTAACGTTTAGGGTCATTGTCCTGCTGCTTCACCAAACTTCTCCGAGCTTCGGCAGGTGGACAGTCACCCTGACATTATCCTGGAAGAGACCTTGATAAACTGGAGAATTCATTTTCCCCTCGATGATGTGGAGCTGTCCAGGACCAGAGGCAGCAAAACTCCACTTCACCTTTGGGATGATGTTTTCATGTTGGTATGCAGTGATCATTTTACACCACACATAGAGCTGCATGTTCTTCCCAAACAGTTCAACCTGAGATTCATCAATCCATAAAACATTCCCATTCCAAGCAGTGCTGTGGAGAGTCAAGCTGCTCTTCGGCAAACTTGAGGGGCTCAGAAACGTGTTTTTGGAGAGCAGCAGCTTCCTCTGTGGTGTCCATGACACAGGGAATGTAGTCACAGAACTAAATCATCTCCATCTATAGGCAGTTTGTGTGAGTGTGGACTGATGAAGATCTTTTTGGGGTTACTTTGTAACCCTTTTGGCTTCATGCAAATGAACAATTCTTGATCATAAGTCTTCTGAGATCTTTTGCATGGCATAGTTCAGCAGTGTCAAAGTAGCTCTAACCCACACTCACTCCAATCCAGTTTCACTCATTGGACTCCAGGTTTGATAACTCCCGACCCCGGTTAACATCTGTTATTGTCATTTTTTGGCGGGTTCACGTACTTTTTCCAACCGACACTTAATGTTTGAATATAGTTTGCAGAATGGAATAACATAATGATTTGTGTTATTAGTTAAAATAGATTGTGTGTGTTCATAATTGTAACTTGGATGAAGATCTGACTGTATTTTAGGACGAATACATACACATATATAAATGAAGGTCATTCCAAAGGACTCACTTTCTGAAATTATGCATCAGTCTTTTTTACAGTCTGCTATAGATACAGAGAGAAATGTTCATAAAGTAAAAGTCTGTGATTCTTAGCTTCAGTGTTAACTGGCCCAAGAAAATGTTATATATCACAGACAAACCATCCTCACCTGGCGTGAACAAAATCCTTGATGGTTTGGGAGAACATGAAGAGCGCAGAGGTGGCTGTGGTCAGAATCATCTGCAAGCTCAGGAGGCTGTACACCTTCTTCAGGAAGTCTGATCAACAAAGACAGCAGTGGACACACAGCATTACAGTAGATGGATCCTCAGCTGGACGTGTACACTTAATTTACAGATACCATCAGCTTGCTTTACTAACGTTACAGCTTTTGTGTTAACTAGTATTAACATGTTTAGCTCGTTTAACTTTACATTAACTAGAACAGTTGGTTCTTCAAGCTAACTGCGTCAGGTAAAGCATCACAAAGTTACGTAACAATAATTAACCATCAACACTAAACAATATATCAGTGCTAACAACGTTGATAATGGTTTAACGTTATGTTTTAACCAGTGCTATTTAGCTAATATTGGGTTACCTTTTTGGTAAACTTAGCTAACGTAAATACACGATGTTAACGATGGTCTATAATGGCAACAGTAGAGTGGGAGTCATTTATATTTCTACAGTAGTTAACGTTAGCATTGACTAGCCATAGCTGGCGAGACAAGGAGCTGTCAGCACTACAACACAAACACTGCTTTACTTACCCATTCGTATGTGGATACTGGCTGTAGCAACATTTGTGCCATAGTTAAAATCGTCTTCAATAGAAGACCGGGGGTATTTTTCAGTACTCATCGTGTTACTCTAACGTTTTCTCAGCTAGATATCGAAAGACACTGTGGGCTGAGGAGAACACGGAAGGACTGGTATTTCAGAGGCTGCGCCGGGCTGAACCGCGGGTGGACTGTGGGCTATGCTTGTTGTCAACGTAAGGGCACGTCAGCCACGTCAGCCACGTCACGCAGCGTGAATTCGCAGTTGATTCCCTGCAAACAACATCTTCTTGTCTGGTATCCTACTTGATTCCTTGTGTCTTATAAACAATAATAATTTTAAAAAAAGCATCCAATTTTTAGAGTGTTGTAAGAATATTTTCAACGAAACCCCTTGAAATTGACTATATTTGCTTATGTATGACTATTTGATGTTTTTGTAATGGTATTTATTATCTATTTTTGAAGTATAAATACGTCATTGTATTCAGATGCGTATTTAATATTTTAATTATAATTTCTTGTATACTTTTCGGAATCCTTGTTATCAGCTCTCATATAGATGTGTATGTGTACTTGACGTATTTTGTACATTTTGTTCATTAATAAAGTTGAGGGGGAAAAAAAATAAAATAAGAGTCTGCTTAACTTTACCGTGAGGAGAAGTGGTGAAATTTAAACCATTTAAATGATCAATTCGTAAAATATGATGCATTGTTACAGATTACACTACTACTAGCCTTATATCAAACCTCTAAAATTAGTTCTTCTTGACATTAACGGTCTCTTCTGGTCATTTAGTATTTCACTAACACACTAAGTACACAAGTCATAACAAATGCCAGGGACATACAGTATATTATTTTTTATTAATTGTCAAAAACACATCTTAACTTCAGTTTAACTTTAAATATTACACTGTCCAGTTCATACCTGACTCCTAAACCTGAGTTGATAACAAATTAAACAAAATGAACTGGATTTTAAACTATATTGATAAAACATGCAAACTTCTCTCACACCTGGAGTTTCATCTGAATATTTAGAATATTTATGTCTTTTTTCCACTTCAAATTTTACTGTCCACTTCATAGAAACCACCAGGTATATACTTCTTATAATTACATAATTTAAATTGGCCTAGATTGTGCTGGCTAACACACACAACCTTATACTTTATACATACACAATACTTACTCCAAAATGGACATGGACATCAAACACTTTACTATATTATGCTTTAAAGAACAGCCATGTTCTGATAGTTGTTTCATTTTTTTGTCTTTGAAGATTCTTAGTCAGGTCTATGGAAACAAGCCAAAAAGAGCAAAACAGTCAACCTTAGAATGTGTGTGAGAGAGAGGCCACTTGATCAATTTATTTGGGATTTTATAAGGATTATAAGTATTAGAAAAT
>NW_019524960.1:28579-56729 GCF_002814215.2 Seriola lalandi dorsalis | reverse complement strand
TTTTTCCACTTCAAATTTTACTGTCCACTTCATAGAAACCACCAGGTATATACTTCTTATAATTACATAATTTAAATTGGCCTAGATTGTGCTGGCTAACACACACAACCTTATACTTTATACATACACAATACTTACTCCAAAATGGACATGGACATCAAACACTTTACTATATTATGCTTTAAAGAACAGCCATGTTCTGATAGCTGTTTCATTTTTTTTTTGTCTTTGAAGATTCTTAGTCAGGTCTATGGAAACAAGCCAAAAAGGGCAAAACAGTCAACCTGAGAATGTGTGTGAGAGAGAGGCCACTTGATCAATTTATTTGGGATTTTATAAGGATTATAAGTATTAGAAAATACTGTAACTACCCAGCTCTTAGGCCATGAAAAATGGAAGGAAATACACACAATGTAACTTGAAATGAAGAATGAATCATTTATTTACATGAAAGAAAGCCAAACATATCAATGAACTGTATGAAATAGGCAGTGAGTGGGTCAGTAGTGTTGGTGAGTGGATGTATGAAAGGTGGTGTTGTATTGTGCAAAATAAAAGCACACCAAACCAGAGAAAACAAAAGAAACAAAGTGGTGCAAGGGGGCGATCCAATGATGTAGTGAGAGGGACACAATGGGGACGGATGATCTTTAATGCATTCTGGATGGACTGGCCAGGTGCACCCACGTGCACTAATGCCAACTCCGCCTACCAGGACCTGAAGGGAAACAAAACAGAAGCAGAAGCAAAAAGACTTACCACAGCTTAACACCATTTAGCATTGTTCTGTTCCTGATTTTAATCCAATAAAACTTACCCCCTTAGGATCCTAGTGAGGCCCTAATAAAAAAAAAGGAGTAACAGAACATGTCTTCATCACTCACAGAGAAGCTGCAGCTGGTGAAACAATGGATCATCCTCCTCCTCGTCTTGTCGTCAGCTCTGTTCCTCTGTAACACACACACACACGCACACAGACAAACACGCGTGCGCACACACACTTCTATCTTTGTGAGGACAATAACTGACTTGATGCATTCCCAAGCACCTTATCCTAACCTTTACCTAAACTTCACTCTAACCTTAAAACCAAGTCTTAACCAGTGTGGACCAGCCAACATGTCCTTACTTTGCCAACACATCCTAACGTTGTCTATTCTATTCCTGATTCTGGTTTGAGCTGTGGTTTTGCTTGTGACAGGAACACAGTCACAGATTTCCATATGTGGATGTGAGCTGGACATCTCTGTTGCACTTGTCTGCACGCTTCCACCAAGAAGTCATGGCACCCAATCTTCACACTTCTCTCCACTGTGCTCTCCATTATTGCTCCTCCAATGCCATAATGAGGGTGACACGATAATTAAACGAGGTGTAATTTAGGATTTAGATGTTTGACGTGCTTTGATGATCTGAAAGTGAAGCTTCAGTTCATCCCCGCACTGAGTGAAAAGCAGTTGCGAGAGTGAGAGGCCACGTATTAAAGGTTGTGTTGACGAATTTCGACTAACTTGCTCACACACAGCTGTAAGGAACGGTAGCTGTAGATTTAGGTTTTTCTGAAGCAGGTGATTGAACACTGATTTGTTCCTCCACACCGTGACACTGCAGCCATTTGTACCATTGTACCATCCTCTTCTGCTGGTTCACCATCCAAGTTAATCAATCCCAAATAGGTGGACACAGTTTTGTTCACTGTCATATTGAAGTAGAGGATTACCACACACTTGATAGATGTGATATCTGTGCTGTCATCGAACCATGAGGGAGTGTTGGTCATCTCCAATATACCCTGAGTTCTTCGAGCATGAATGGAGCCATTAGGTTTTTGATTAACGCTGTGCATTTGGTCCAGTGCATTCTGATTTCTTCATTAAGCAGATCCAATTAATTCACTGAGATGGTCAACAGAACTAATGGATGTGTGACAGGCCATGTCTATCAGTTTTAGATTTGATCAAATCACATTTTATTCGACAGGATTAAATTGAATCACATAGTTAAATTGTGCTGCCAAACACACATCACTGTAATCACCTATGCTTCTCATTGACCTATTTATGTTGAAATGTACACATACACTTCGTAAATTTAATTTTAACCCACCTCCGACCCCCCTGATCGGAGGATAATAACTTTATTCTATATCACTATATTACTGTTTTAGAAATCATCTTTTCCTCCTCAGCTAGTTAAACCTAAAGAATCATATCCAGGGATTGGATTTTGTTCAATTAGACTATATTCTTTTTTTTTTTTTTCATTTGTTTAGACTGCAATAGATTGATATCATGCGAGCTTCTTATCCTTTTTTGGACAATCCTTCCTTTTTTTTAAAATTCAAATATGTTAAATTTAAGTTACTTTTAACTAGAGACCATCAATAGAATGAATTATCATATCGAATTATTGTATCACATACTTAAATTGTGCTGCCAAACATACGTCACTGTAATCACCTATGCTTCTCACTGACCTAGTTATGCTAACATGTGCACATATACCTTTTTTTTTTTAAATTCAATTTTAACCCACCTCTACCTTCCCCCTCATCGGAGCACAAACTTTATTCTATATTAATGTTTTATAAATAAACTTTCCCTTGTGAGCTTGTTAAACCTAAAGAATCTGTTCAATTATTTGAAGTTTGCTTTTGGTCAATCCATCAATTTTTATTAGTTCAAATATTAAGTTAATATGAACTAGAGGCCATCTTTTGAGGGATTCACACCAGCTGTGTCACTGTTATATCTGCACTTGAAAGAACAGCCATGTCCTCCTTCTTCTAGCTCTTTGAAACGGCCTCGATGACTTGGTCCTTCTGGTGTTCGAGGCAGATTTTCAGGTTTGAAACGAGTCCCTTCTTCAGAGCAGATTTATTTCTCTCTGTCTCCTCCCCCTGTTCCTCCCCATCCTCCTTCCTCCCCCCTCTTTCTCCTCCCTCTCCTGTCTTTCTCTGTCCTCCTTCTCCTGTCTCTCTCTCTCCCCCTGTCTCTCTCTTTCCCCTCTCTCCTGTCTCTTTATCTCTTCCTGTTTCTCTCTCTCCTCCTGCTCCTGTCTCTCTCTTTTCTCCCTCCTCCTCATCCTTTTCTCCATCCTTTCCTGTCTCTCTCTCTCTCCTCCAGCTCCTGTCTCTCCCTTTCCTCTCTCTCCTGTCTCTCTCTCTCCTCCAGCTCCTGTCTCTCCCTTTCCTCTCTCTCCTGTCTTTCTCTGTCCTCCTGCTCCTGTCTCTCTCTTTTCTCCCTCCTTTTCTTGATCCTTTCCTGTCTCTCTCTTTTCTCCCTCCTCCTCCTCTTTTTCTCAATCTTCTCCTGTCTTTCTCTCTCCTCCAGCTCCTGTCTCTCCCTTTCCTCTCTCTCCTGTCTCTCTCTCTCCTCCTGCTCCTGTCTCTCTCTTTTCTCCCTCCTTCTCATCCCTTTCTCCATCCTTTCCTGTCTTTCTCTCTCCTCCAGCTCCTCTCTCTCCTGTCTCTCTCTCTCCTCCAGCTCCTCTCTCTCCTGTCTCTCTCTCTCCTCCTGCTCCTGTCTCTCTCTTTTCTCCCTCCTCCTCATCCTTTTCTCCATCCTTTCCCGCCTTTCTCTCTCCTCCTGCTCCTGTCTCTCTCTTTTCTCCCTCCTCCTCCTCTTTTTCTCAATCTTCTCCTGTCTCTCTCTCTCCTCATGCCTCTCTCTTCTCTCCCTCCTCTTTTTCTCAATCCTCGCCTGTCTCTCTATCTCCTCCTGCTCCTGTCTCTCTCTTTTCTCCCTCCTCATTTTCTCCTTCCTCTCCTGTGTCTCTATCTCTTCCTGCTCTTGTCTCTCTTTCCTCTCTCTTTTCTCCCCCCTCCTCCTACTTTTCTCCATCCTCTCCTATCTCTCTATGTCCTCCTGCTCCTGTCTCTCTCTTTCCTCTCTCTCTATCTCCTCCAGTCCCTCTCCTTCCTCCTGCTTTTCTATTCTCCCTCCTCTCTCTTTACCCCCTCTCTTCCTCTACCTGCTCCTGTCTGTCTTCCTTTTCAGTTCTCTTCTGCTTCTCTCTCTTCTCCTTCTTCTGATTTTCTCACTCTGTGCGCTTGTGTTGTTCTCACTGTTTAGTATTCTGAAAGATAAATTAATGATATTGTTTCAATGTAATTGCAAAATAACTTATGAGTGAACTGTAATTATTCAAATTACATATTCATATCCTGTCATCTGCTTTAGATTTACCCCTGTCATTCTGTGATCACTTTCATTTCCAAACTGTTAAAGATGTTTAACTACAACAACTAGCTACAGAGCGCTGACCTTACACAGGAGCCTCACTACTTGTTAGTCGGCAGGAATGGCAGAGCCACCAACACTCTATAACTACATGTTTAGTAACACTTGGCATCTATTCGGTACAAAAAATGTATGTTATCGATTACCCGTCATTATTTACTTATTGAAAAAGTAGCAAATGTAAACACGAACCGCCGTCGTTCACCTGCAGCACCTGATAAACTAGCTAACAGGTACCGATCTTGTCGCAGGGTCTTCAATCATCACATAACGTTACTCTAACATTTTCCGTTATTCAGTGATTTGTTGCCCAACACTGTAAATTAAAATATATGTATGTATGCATATAATGAAAAAAGTAATTATTGACACAATAACAACATTACTGTTATGATTGCATTACTTTTCAGACAGAAAATATTTTTCAACGACAATAGTTAGCTAATATGCTAATGCTAAACTAATGGTAGCTAGCTAGCTATTAAGGTTAACTTACCTCTCTGAAGGTCTCGGTGAGAGTGACGGCGGAAAGTTCTGCTCGTGTATTTAAATATGCCAGCAGCATTCTGGGATGTGTTGCAGCATGTGGTTGCTATGCACATAATTTTATTTTTTGTTTTATTTTAGTGAGGTTAAGAGGTATTGTAGTCTATATCTTACTTATAAATAACCAAATACATTCTCTATGACGGGTTACATGATAATCATATCCATGGCAATGCAGATTAAACTTTCCTAAAAATTGTGAGATTAAAAAAAAAAAACACAAAATATTTTCTACGAACTCCAAAAATTCAGTCGTGATCTTTAAAACTTAAAAATGTCACAACAGAAAGTAAATAATAAGAGTAGGTCAACAGAACGTTTGTTGCTGACACTGATGGAATTAAAGTAATTATGCACTATTTGCATAAAATACTATTTTTCTAACCACTTTTTAAAAACGGTCTAAAAAAGTTACTTGGGGAATTTATTGGCAATATAAGTGTGGTTAGATCCTATCACAGAATGTCTGACAGGTATGTGCAAGTGTGGGATCACACTGCTGATGAAACAAATGAGACTTGAGGCAACTTGATTTTATGCAACATATCAGCTAAATTCACTTTTTTCAATGTCATTAATTACAGTTGTGTATTTTTGTCAGTTATTCGCTGTCTGCATTATTTTGCTGACATGCCAGTCAGTTTCTTAAAGTTTCCTATATTCATGCGAAAATATTTTTTCTTTTTCACAGTGTGCTTCATTACACTCCAGACCACAATGTTAGAAACAGCTGACATAAAGGCAGGTATGTCCAATAAAAAAACTTTAATGTCTTTCCTTGGATCCTTGGAACCTTTTTTTGTTTTTTGTCTGTGTTCATTTAGACTGTCAGTGTAAATACATTATTTTGAAGTTTAAACTCATAGACTGCAACGTTGTGTTTTCCATTTGCCTTGGAAATTAGCTTCACAACAGCTGTTTGTATTTTTATGATCCTCAAGGGTTAAAAACTGGGCTCGTCCGGGATTTGAACCCGGGACCTCTCGCACCCTAAGCGAGAATCATACCCCTAGACCAACGAGCCGGTGGGCACATTTTCGTGTCGTCTGTGTGAGCGTCATATGAAGAAGGTGCCAGTGCTTTTCAGGTGAGTACCTGTGTTTATGACATGTAGTAGAGTGGTCCTGAGTCTGTCTGTAGTGTTAATTCCTTTCCCACCCGCACTCTGTGAAGACCCGCCTTCCTCTGCCTCTGATTGGCTCTGACCCTGATACTCTTCTTCACAGAATGTAGGTCAGGGAAAAATAAGTCACGTGAACGTCCTGTACTCCTCGCCGAGCACCATTACAACCGTAAAACATACCGGTAACTTAAAGTGAAGAGAACTATTCATTGTTTTTACTGCAGTGTCTGTTACACCTGTCCCTCGCCCTGAAAGGCTCAGACCCGAGCGGCGGCGGAGGTAACCGCTCCACCACCTGTCACCCCCGGCGACATTTTGTGGTAGGTGTCTGACAAGCACCACTCAAAGCACATCATGCTCAGATTAAAAGAAACTTCCGGTTAAGTGTTTTACCATCTTTCAAACTATTAAATCTTTCAAATTAGCGCTGAAACTAACTATTACTTTCATTATGGCGGACACGCAAAACAAATAGTTATTTTTTTCATTAACCTTTATTGAACATGTTCATGTACAATGCTGAGGACGAAATAAATCAAATAAAACAACACAATTGTATTTAGACATGAATACAATCCACTCATTTGTTCTTATCAGTGCAGGATCTAACAGAGTAAACAACGGGACTTTAGCTGGTGAATTTACATTCGTGTATATGAAATGTAACAGTTTCACAATCTGCTAAATTTTTGTGATAATCCTAAAATGAGTGATATGATTGTTTTTCAAGCTGTCTGAACCAAACTGTGGGCTATTCAACAAAACCAACAACTCAGTTAAAATAAACTGATCTGCTGAAACAACTCACAGTCTTTTAAAGAGATGAAAAAAAAAAGAAAAACAGTTTCAGGTTCACAGTGCAGAGATAATACAATACATCGTTGAGTGTAATACAGGATACAATGTGTGCAAATATGTTGGAAATGTTTGTAAAAAAAAAAAAAAGAAAGAAGAAGAAATAAACAGAGTCAGCCTGAATGTCAGAGAGATGACTCAGTGACACATGACTGAGCAGTGACACCCATAAGGAACCATTGCTCCAAATCCAGAAAGCCTGAGGAGAAAATGCCAAACAGAGCTTGTTGATGTTCCTGATTGGTCCACTAGGGTTCAGGGTTGTACCTCTATGAAATCGGCCTGTGAGATCTTTTTGAGCCCATTTCGTTAAGATACCTGCACACTCACAGACTGAACAGCCCTGACAGACTAAAGCCAAATAGTCATAACAGACATATGACAACAAGTCATTCTCAATACCCTTCTGATTCACAAGTGACATAACTGTATTTGTAGAGGGTCACCTCCAGCACGCTGATATTCATAAGCCATTGTTGATCCTGCCGCAGTGGATGATGACATTTAAGCATTTAACGGTACATGAAGAAATCTGTTGCTAAGAAATTACTCTTTTTATTCTGTGAGTTACCACAATAAAATACAGAGAAAATAAACTTCAATTTCTGTTTCTGTTTAGTTCTCTCTCTCTCTCTCTGTCGCACTCTCTCTTTCTCTCTCTCTCTCTCTCTCTCTCTCTCTCTCTCTGTCTCTTTTGAACCACAACAAACATGATTTATGAGCAAGTACCTGTAAACAGACAGCATCTTGTAATCTGAGACTGCAGTTCATGGACTGGAACAATTTCCCAATCAAATTGGGAAACTGTTTAAAAAAAAAATCAGTGTCCATTGGGCATCCAGCCCTAAGTGTGCCTGACAGACTGTCACTGACTGTCGTTGCAGCATTGTGACTGATTCACATGTCAGCCGGGGGAAAACCAAAATCATAAAAACATAAAACACATACAGAAAGCTGGAAAGACGATTACTTAATCAGGGACCCAGAGTAGGTTACTCGTATTAGATTTAAGCCGCACACTGTAAGATATTGTTATTAGATTGCTGTTATCGAAAGTAATTCTGCAGTTTTGTGATTATATTGTTATTATTTCATTTTTGAATTTTAGATACAAATAAAACAGAAAGCGAAAGGCACAGATTTTGTGTCTAGCTCAGTGGACTCCAAACTCAAGTACTATTTTTTATCTACCTGCTGTAATTTAAACCATGCCAATTTATTGAAACAACCTGAATCCATATTTTTAGTGAAACTCCCTTTATGATGCCTACACCTGAACACCATCACAGATAGATTAAGATGTCTGTTTTTGATAGACAACATACAGAATACCAGGCACTGATATGTGACAAGAAGCTCGTGATGGGTTAAAATCCCCCAGATGCTACCTGTAAGAGCCAAATGTAAAAGAGAAACATTATGAAACATGTCTGTCTTGTTTGTAATTTAGCGGAATTCCCCTCAGCAGTCCTGATTTAGTTTCGATTTTCATTACCATCTGTGCTGCGACAGGTCACTCCTCTGGCAGCAATGTAAACATGGATACTTATGGAGTGTTCTGAGGAAACCTGCAGCTGCCCGAGAGAGTCCATCTTTACATTCTCAGTGAAATAAATTCTAACAGATAAAAACATCAAGTGTGTTTAGTTAGAAAGCAGCATCTCAACCATTGTTCCAGTGTATATCATTGTCATACTCATTCAGTGAGCTCTGTATTATGGATAGTAAAAGTTTAGCCAGACTATATACATAATACACACGTATACAAAATAAATATAGATATATTTATATAATATGTGATAACATATCTGAATACTTGACCCACTGTGGGTGTCAATAACACCACAGCTTGGCTTTACATATATGTAAACACACAAGGAGTGCCAGGAGCAAACTAATGTTTATGACGACTAAAAAGCAAAATGAAATATACAACAACATGAGAAACACCCGAAGAGATTAGGGCAAACGGACACGGAGGGAAAGAACTAAAGTAAAGAATGTGAGAGAAGAAAAAAGTAACAAAATAACAGACAGTGGGAAGAAGAAACCAATAGAGAAAGCAGGGGGACTGAGATTCTCCGATATTCCTCTAAACTGTTGGATTTAACTGTATCCCTCCTGTTGTGGGGTGATGATGTCATATTAACTTATTATTGGCATTATACACAAAGAAAACAATCATTTTTCTGCAGTCTCAGGCAGGCGTTGAATGTGGGATGTCAGGGAGTTTCCACAAAGCTTCCTGGGTCCATGAGGAACCAAACCTCTTTGGCCACATTCTACCTAGTAACAGTGTGATGGAAATTTCTGTTTGGCTGGTGCTGTGATGTGGGCTGGCTTAGAGCGCTTGACAAGGCTCTGCTCTCCACACTTTCACTTTAGTTAAGGTCTCTGAAGGAGGTGGCAACGCACGTCTTTTTGAGCTCCTGTGAAACAAAGGAGAGATCAAACATGAATATCGCACTCTGTGTTGCTGTGATGGTCGCTGTCTGTCTTTCAGTGGACGCCAAAGTCAGTAAGTACTGTTTTATTTAATCTAGCAGCTGTAACTTAAAAACTTGGTATTTTACTGAAGAGTAGAGAGAGAGACCATATCTTTATTAATACTTCCTTTAATGATGGCAACACATAAACCACAACACAGATAAAATAAGATGTATGTTTTTGATAGACAATATACAGTCTGTGTACAATGTACAATCTGTTTAAAAAAATAAAAACAGGCTCGTGTACGAGTAGATGTGAGAGTAGATATGGGCTTTGTGAGAGTCATATGCAAAAGAGAAACAGAATAAAAGATGTCCGTCTTGTTTTTTTCTATCGGTTGAATTCCCCTAAACAGTCTGATTTAGTTTCGATTTCCAGTAATACCAACTCTGCTGTGACAGCACCCTCCTCTGGCATCAGTGCGGTAAACATGGATGCTTGAGGGTGTTTTTAGGAAACCTGCATCTGCCTGAACTCCAGAGAGTCAATCTCCAAATTCTCAGTGAAATAAATCCATGCAAGATAAAAAAAAAACACAACATGTGTTTTGTTAGGAAGGAACATCTTAACCATTGCTCCATTACTCAGTCACTTAAGGGTAAATCAAGGGGAGCGTCACCTCGGTTGCGATTGGGTTTCATTTTTATTTTTATCATTTTATCTTGTGAGTTCACTTAGTTTATGTTCAGACAAGTGTGTAAAAAGCAGCTGTTCCACCACAAGCCTCCAGAACAGCTTCAGTTGTTAATAGGCTTTGATTGAGGTGACTTTGGAGTTTTTTCCTTCCAGGAAGTTGCGTTTGGTAAAATAGCACTCCATGTGGTTCATGGTCATTTGACATTCATTTCTCTTTCTCCATGCTGCCTTCAGGTCCACCCAAAGTTCAGGTGTACAGCCGTAACCCCGGAGAGTATGGGGCGAAGAACACCCTGATCTGCCACGTGAGTAACTTCCACCCCCCTGACATCTCCATCGAGCTGATGAAGGATGGAGTGGAGCTCCCCGACGCCAAGCAGACAGACCTGGCCTTCAAACAGGACTGGCACTTCCATCTGACCAAGAACGTGGAGTTCACACCCAATGACGGACAGAAGTACAGCTGCAGGGTCACTCATAGCGGGAAGGTGAACGAGTACGCCTGGGGTGAGTTGAGATCAGCCAAGGAACCGACACACTGGACAGAAAAATAAAACTGTATCAGCATGTGATACACAGTAAAGTAGGCAATAAAAAGAGATAATCGGAAGAAATAAATCGACTGACATTTCTGATAAACATACATTTATCAGGGCTGAAATGTTGAGTGAAGAATTTTTCAATGTTTCATCAATAGAGAATAAAAATAGAGAAAGGAAAAGTTCCTTCCTCCTTCCTTGTAGGTTTGCAGCAAAATAGACAATTATAGACATCACATGTCAAATCATTAGCCTTGATAAACAAGACAATCAAAGGACATGTAAAACATGTTAATGCACATAAAGAAAAGATTCAGTGGTAAATGCAAATTCTGGCTCACCAGCTTTTATGAGATGGATAAAAACTTATATATTCTTTTTCTTTTTTGTTTTACAGAGCCAAACATGTAACTGTCAACAAAGGCCGGCTTTGGTAAGTTCATTTCTTTATCGTACAGTGACGCTACACCAGGAATGTCTCATTTGATTGCCACGTAAGATGTTGATTTGTTGTTGTCTGCTGTATAATGTTTTGATGTGTTTTTTCTCCTCCTAGAGATTTTGGCCTCAGCTATGGCAGCCTTTTGTTCTTCACATCTCCAATCAACAAGATCACAATTTCTCAACTTTTCTCTACACAAAGTCAACTATCAATAGCATATTAGAGGTGAATGTAAATGTTCAGTTAC
This sequence comes from Seriola lalandi dorsalis, assembly GCF_002814215.2. Taxonomy (NCBI): domain Eukaryota; kingdom Metazoa; phylum Chordata; class Actinopteri; order Carangiformes; family Carangidae; genus Seriola; species Seriola lalandi. The sequence goes on along the minus strand of NW_019524960.1, from coordinate 45,610 downwards.
TATCTTAATATGAGAGAACTCAAGGGCTGCAGGTCATTTAGTCTTTTTTTTTTTAATTTAGCAGTGTGCTAAAGTGTGATTACTTGCAACTTATTTTTCATCTTTGGCTACTGGAAATTGTGTGTATATAAAGCTGAAGTAATGAAATCCCCCTTGTTTATTCAGAGTGTAATATTTGTTTCTATTCACACTTTCATCTATTCATCACTTCAACTTTTTCATACCTAAATAATGCATTCATATAGTAACTGGTAGGGCTAATAATACATGAATTAGGTGTTCTTCATGGAATCTATGGAAGTGTATTCCACAATTTGTAATTTAAGACATTTGTAAATTCCCTGTTCTAAATAAAAATGTCTTAAAATATATTGTATTGTGTTCATTTTTTAAACAAACCTCTACAACTTATTTACTATAGGGATATTGATCAATCTGTTACCTTAATGGCTTCATGAAGTAGAAAATGGTAACACTTACCATATCAACTGAAGTCAGTCAACCAAAACAGAAATGTAATGTATGACATATATGTCACACATATGTACATATTCTGAATATATAAGTTAATATAAAATATATTAGGTACCCACAGTAACATGTCTATATATACTTATATTAAAAATATCTCTGATTAAATTTTATATGGTATAACATGCTGCCAACGTAAATGTTGATGATATATATTTAATTTATGCAAGTTCATTAAAACAAAATACATATAAAAATTCTATATGCTTATATATGTTTTTCTTAATAATTTCTCATTGATTTTAAACATGTCTGTCTTCACATTCTGCGAAAGTCGTTTCAGACTTTTGGACCCTACTGTATATTATATGAACATATATTAACAGGCTTTGGGATGGATATATATTTATGTAACATGTCTACAATATAAGCATACATACATAAACATACATATTTGTATGGGATTTACATATGTACAATACATGAAATTGTTACTATTTTATTTTAATAATAACCTATAAGGTTATATATATATATGATGTGACGTTATGTTTTTATTTTATATGTACATAAATTTCATAAAAGAATTTTCAATATATGTATGAATATTATTTTTGCATATGGGAATGTAATGTGTAAACATTTATGACATGAGACGCCAAGATTTTACCCTTCACTCCTGCATTTCATATACATTGTGCTTCACTGGGTGGTCTAATGCTGATTCCTTAAACAGTATATAAGATGTTCATTTCTGCTCCATGTGAAAATTGTTGTGAAAACTACTATTCCAGGGCATTTGAAATTGTTCCTTGAGTTAAACTTGATTAATAAAAGCATGTAGGCTAAGCAACTCTCTCTGGATGTCAGCTGATGGCAATAACAATATCCCAGAAAGCAAAATGAAACTTCAGGGCCAACATACGCCTGGGTCCTCGATCTTGGCCCACATCTGGTCCATATACTTCCACATCTGGGCAGATTCCCGCTGTTGCCCCCTGTTATTAGCTGACAGCCAGAAGACTTTGTGTGTGTGTGTGTGTGTGTGTGTGTGTGTGTGTGTGTGTACTGGTCCAGATGTGGAGTAGCATCTGACAGTCATGGTGTATATGGGCCAGATTAGGGCAGTGGAACCAGGGGTATACTGGGCCAGAAGAAAACAAGCATATGGGCCCAATTTATCTATCTATCTATCTATCTATCTATCTATCTATCTATCTATCTATCTATCTATCTATCTATCTATCTATCTATCTATTTTAACTTTTCTTTTTAAATCACAACGTTTTGAAAATACCATTAGTATTTTTATTAGATTCTGTAGTGTTATTATTTTGATATACAGTCTATGGTATTTGTGTGTGTGAAGACTGTAACATTGGCGTTAATAGTTTTAATAAACCTCAAACATTATGGACTGGGCTTTGTAAACTCGCAGCCGGAAGCCCGATTAAAACTGCGCAACGCTGACCAACATGTCGGACTGATTTTTACCTAGCAACAGCTACTCTTGATTTTTCTACTGGTGGACTCAGTGGAGATATAATCTCTCAGGGAGGCATTTATGTATTTCAACCGATTTCAACAAGCGTATGCAGGAACTCGTTCTGGTGGGCGGGGCTAGCAGACGTGTACCGTGGCCTCCTGATTCGCCTCACAGCGTCAAACACCGCCCAGCGTCTCGTCGTGTACCAGGAAATAATCCTGACAACAACGCAACAGAACTTTACTTTCGCTTTGGACCGCGGGGACATTTTAACGTATTATTTGAACAAAGATATAATAACTGTTCTACTACGTTGCCGTCTGAAGGAGAAACCATGGAGACAACTGTTTACGCAGTTTGTGTTGGTCTGCTGTGCCTCATCGCCACTTCAACGGCCAAACATTGTAAGTAATTTACTGTAAATATATGTAGCGATATATTTGCAAATGGCGGTGTCACGGAGCGTCGTGAAATGTCAGGTTTCAGACCTTACAACAGGTTTACCGTTCACAATTTGAACAAATACCGCAAGAAATAGTTCTCCTAAAATTAAAGTTAAAACTTCGATTAGTAAACATTTGTTTTTTAGGGTTTTATTTTGCCACGTTTAAATTTTAACATCATGAAATACAGCCTCAAGCATAACATACGGTATACTTCAGCATATAGTAGCTGCCTTCACTCAGAACATAGGAAGGAAGTAAAAAATAAAAACACACAAACAAATGATCCTCTTGTCTTGGCAATCTATATTAATAAATAAACAAGTGTTTAGAAGAAAAGAGAAAAAATGTACAGAAACTGCATTGCTTGTACTGAAGTTAGTCACTCACTTGACCGTCTGTTAAATCTTAATCCTTAACATAATAAAGGGCCTCCCTATATTCTTAAATATATGTTTCTTAGCATTTAATATGTAGGATATCCTTTCTAATGGAAGGCTTGATAACATCTGTCTTATCCTTTGTGTAGCACTTGGTCTGTGAATTCTTTTATGCATTCTGCGCATATTTGGCATAAAGCAAACTGAGGTTTTAGATGCTGGTTCCCTTTTACTGTAGTTATGTTTCTCTGGATATAAACCCAACAGAAAGGTTTAATTAGTAAACATTTGCTGATGTTAAAGGTTAATTTAATGTCTGGGTGATAATACTATAGCAAGAGAAGAGTGTGTACGAGTGAAATCCTCATTAGTTTTGCCACCACTCTTCATGTTTCCATCAAATCACTTCTTTATATGTGTCTAAGGTTTTTCTTTCTCTCTGCAGCTCCACCTCAGGTCCAGGTGTACAGCCGTTCACCAGGGTTATACGGCAAACCCAACACCCTGATCTGTCATGTGACTGGCTTCCACCCACCAGAAATCACCATTGAGCTGCTCAAGAATGACAAAGTGATTCCTGAAGCCGGGCAGACTGACCTGGCCTTCGAGGAGAGCTGGAGCTACCATCTGACCAAACATGTGCCCTTCACCCCAAGCAAAGACGAGCGCTATGCCTGCAAAGTGACTCACTTGGGGAAAATGAAACAATACATTTGGGGTATGTGTCCGTCTCTGCCTTTGTAATATTGACATTTTTAATATATTAAGTACAGCATCGCTACATTGGGTTGTACAAGGTTTACAAAGTGTAATTATTTAGAATAATAAGAAAAAAGACTATAAATATTACATATACATTACTACACTATACAACATTACATTACACACCCACATTACTATACATACCTAGACACAGCACAGCATTTCTCCTGTTACTATTCCTCCTTTGTGAATCTGATCCACTTTAAGTTTCATTTAGTTTCTATTTGTATTTCTTCTTTATATACTTGTAATAATTTTTTTTTTTTTTTACTTATTTCTTGTGCTGCTTCAACACCTCAATTTCTCCTCTGGGGATCATTTAAAGCTTATCTGACCTTATGTGGTTAACTTTAACCAAACTAATCGGAAAGGAATCTATTAAAGGATTGGATGTTTACTGTATCACACAATTTGTGATCATTTTTTCTTTTTAATTCAGTTAATTACAGTAATAGCACACAACATTTATATGTAAGCTACTATTAACAATAATGATAATAACTATTTATTTTTTACAGCACAGGTTGTATAGTTTTTCATATATATAAAACAAACACATGAGACACACTCGTCCATTTTTCTGTCCCACAAAAAAAAAAGAAATCTTGATTTATTTGATCATTTTCAGATTTAAACCTCTAATTAAACAAACAGATCTACATGGACATGAACTGGGACATGATTCTGAGTTTTTCATTTAATTACGCAGCACACAACACAAATACATTACATTAATAGCTCATAATGTTTTTATTTTATCTGGAACGCTCCTCAATTACAGTCCTGCGGTGTGGTGCTAGAAAGAGCAGCTTGTCAACATGTTTGTTTTCTTTTCCCTCTCTACAGAACCAGATATGTAGGTTCCTTGCTCCACCCTGCTTCAGGTATGTACCATTCTCACTGTCAGTGTCATCTTTCAAATCATTAAACCGATAATCTGTGCAGTACATGTCCGAGTGACTCCACACTTCTTATATTCTTTGTTTGACAACCACAGGTCTGCTCAGGCTCAACATGACGATGAAGAAGATTGGAACGTTTCGTCCAGTTTTGAGTTTAAGCTTCAGCAAATGAGAGAAAAACAGCACTTAATCCAGCTGTGTGTTTCTGTATCAGAAATTCCAAATGGCAGTAAACCTCCATGACATAGTTTGCTGTGAAAAGGGCCGAATCACTCCAGAACTCACAGCAGCAAGCCTTAAATGACAATGGCACAATAAATGCAAATGTTTTTTCTCCCTGTTTTCCTCTCTCTCTTGCTTTATCTGTAACTGCCGGCTCGTATCATACACAATCAAAGAGATTTACAAATATGAGCTCATTCACTTTAACAGTCATGATTTGACCTCTTCTGGCAAAAAGATGTTTAAAATATCAAAATCAATTTAATACATTCATGCTTTATTATTAGAATATTAAGTCCTAATGACTAACATGTCAGCAAACACATCCAGTAGAAACATAACTGTGTATATGACATTTACCGTAGTAAAGTAGTAATGTCAACAACACGATAGTATCCCTAAAAACAAGCATGATTTTAACATTGGATGAAGCGTTATGTAACTGAGCTACATGTGTATGTCGAGCAGAGCCGCTGATGTGGGTGTAAAAAATTGTGTAAATACTTTCTTCTCTCTGTGTTAGTCTGTTATTGTGCAACGAGGCAGAAACAGCTTTGTAATTCTCAAAAATAATGTGCAAGAACAAAATGTTAAGCTAGGTTTTAGTCCCCTTGATGCAGTGGATTTCAGCATGTGCTGTTAGACACAATGGTTAATGGCTGAACAGGAAGTGACCTGTCAGCTGTGAACTTGTGGCTGCCCACAAAAAAAAACAAAGTAGCACAAATCTTGTCATTTTGGAGAATCATTTGATTTAATATTCATGTGAAAAATGTTGCTTCATGGAGCTTTTTGATAACTTTTTTAATGATTAATTTTAATTTAATTTTCACTGTCATCTAATCTAATCTATGCCAAGTGCTAAATGCTAAGATACATAAATAGTTTTTTAAGCACTGTTTTATCTTATAGAATATCAAGAGTGGATTAAGATTTTTATTTTCCTGTTAAGATTTATTTTACAGAATGACTTGAGCACTTTCTTGTGCTGTTTGTGAAGGAGATAAGTTCAGCATAAAAACTATGAGGACTATGACTCATATTGATTTTAAATGTATTTTACAATATTGTTGGGTAATTAAAGAGTTGGTGACTCTGAAAGTGATGATGTGTCTGTCTGTCTGTTGTCATCAGAGGACGGAGTTTCACTGGGTGAATCTCAAAATGTCCTCTGTTCACTTTATTATGTTCGGAGTCATAAAACACTCCACAGTCAGGAGCTGGGAGGGGCTATGGTATAATTATTGTAGCTGCCTTTTAGAGTTTATAACGCAGGTCCAAAGTTTTTTTATATGTCTGTTTTAAAACAACATTGAACATTACATTCAGGGAATCTCTTACTAATATGATTTCAATGGAGGATAAAATCCATACTCCTCATGTTTTGAGAGAAGATAATTCCAAAATTCAGCTTAATTTATGTCAGACTTCATCTACTTACAATACCTCCTGACAGTAATGGTCCCTCCTGTCTGTACTGAACACAAAGAGATTCTTATTGGGGACAAAGTCCACGTCCTCCACAGCAAATATAAAACTTCATCTGCCAAAATATTTGGTGGCCCAGGGGTGCGAGACACAACAACAACACAGAAAACAACATGACTGGACAGAACCCAATTCAGATTGTTCAGAATTAAACCCCAGCAATGTGCTGACTGGCTATGGATGTGTAAAGGGAGTACTGGGCCAATTTTAAACTGACCGGATACACTTTGAACAGATGGAATGAGATATTGAAACCATAAGGGGGCGTTCAAATGAAAGCCATTCATGTGATGTCATTCATGATAACATGAAGATATCACATTCAGGATTCACTGATAACAGCACAGGTAGAGGTGGAACCAAATGCAGACACTAAGTCGGGTTGATTTAGTGATTCGCTTCATAAGGCAAAAACAACTTTACAGCCACACTGTAAAATGTGACAAGTTGATCTTAAAGAATCCAGGAAACTGATTGCCTTAATAAATGTAACTTTACATCCACTCGTAAAGTTTACTTGAAATTTAGTTGTTTACTTCATTTTATGAAGTTGTTCCAACCTAAAAATGGCAACTAAAGTTAATTTTCTCTCTTTACTGTAATAAAAGGTCAACAGGGAAAAAAAAAAGTCTGGGGACATCTTGTGGGCGGAAGGAGAATTGCAGGTGTGAAGGGGGAGGACATGGTCTGAGCTGTGAGAGGTGACATTAAACAGATCTTGGGGGAAAAAAGGCAGATCATCACAAAATGCTCCTTTTTTTTTGTCTTACATCTTTTCCTCCCACATAGCTGATTTATGATTTATAAAACATTATAAATCTTAATAGAAACTGATGACTCTGCTATTGCTGGATGGTATTTAGGAATGACACTGTTGTTTTTCATGGGATGCTGGATGCAAGTGATAGTGGGTAATGTTGTTTTTCCTGTTTGACCTCATGATGGCGCTGTTGTCTCACTCTTATAAAGAATAAATGCAGCCACACTGATGAAGAAGCATATTCTTTACAACCTTGTCGTCATGGTAACATGATGGTGAAGCATTGTGTTTGATATTGACGGGTTTTGATGGCACCAGCTCTGCGGATGAAGATGCGCATGATGGCACTGATGATGAGGAGCTTGTTTTGGAGCCGTTCATGAAGCAGAACATTTAGGAGCACAACTGAAGCTTCACTGTGAAGGGTACAAACAGTAAAAATACAGTTAGCAGTCAAAAGAGAAGCTAGAACTGATGGAGACCCTGATGCTGGCACTGACATGTAAGCTGTTGTAGAGATTTCTGGGGAAAAAAGTAAAGAAGATCCACGACTTCCAAATCTGCCTTGTGATATGCTGTGTTTTCTGTTTTGTTGTTGTGTATGATTTCCTGTTTTCTGTCCGTGTAAATTACTGTCTTTGAGCTGCAGCATAGTAACAACTTTTATACCAAGCAGTAAAACTTCAGCAACATGCCCTTTAAGTAAACACCTACCCCTTACCTCTGGCCCAGCGAATAAAAGCCTGTCAGGTAGATACAGGAAGTGGAGCCATGGAATCCAGATGTGGCTGAAACTGAACTTCAGTGATGACTCGAGTTCACTTTTGCGAGTGGATTTGTCATGCTAGCGTGTGTCCATGTAATAGATAGATGGAGTTTGAGTAACCTCCCTCGGTTGCGGTGATGTTGTGAGTCTGTGTGTGTTGACTCACTGGATGATGACTTCATAGGTCTTCACGCGCATGAGAGGAGGGCGGGAGTTTCCGTATTTGAGCAACGGTTGTAGGTGTCCCGTTTTGTTATTTTGGCCCAATGTCTCTCTGCGAGGACGGCTGTTCAGATGGACTCCTCCACCTTCCTCTACGATGTCCCCCCGCTTCTCCTGGAGAGCTTCTGTCGGATCATGGACAGCGGGAGCGACGGTCTGGGATGGCGCGGACTAGGTGAGCGAGTGCTGTTGTTACGACTGACTTTAACCTGAGAGTTAGAGTCGAAGACTTTTAACACTTGACTGGTGGCTTGTGTTATATTTGTCTGTTGGATTAAAAAAAAAAAACAAAAAAAAAACGGTGGAATTTTAAATAAATAAGATCTATACAACAATTAAAATACACTTTTATCAGATCAATGAAGATTTGTAGAAGTTAAAAACAAAATCAAATACTGTTAAAGCTCCTTAAATAACAAGGTAGTATAATAACACATTTAAAAAATCTGAAGAAAATGAAACACAAGTAATTGATGAAATATTATTGAGGATTTAGTTTTTGAAGTCAAAGTACCTTCCCTCACAAATGATCCCAAGAATCATAAAATAGAGGTAAAAAGCACAACAACAACAGCAGTATGAAAATGCAGATTTTAAAACAGATGAAGTGCAAGAATCAAAGATTAAATAAAGATGGAGGAGCAGCATAAAATTAATGAATGGATGCCTGTCCTTATTTTCATGTACACACTGTTCCTCTGAGTTTGATTCATCTTCATGTCCACCACCTTTCCCTGGCCTCCAGCTGTCCGAATCGCCCCCAGCTTCTTAGAAGTCCGCATGTTGGAGCGCTTGGAGGCAGCAGGTCGGAGTCCCACCTGGGAGCTGCTGTGGTCCTGGGCCCAGCAGAATTCAAGAGTGCGGGACCTGCTCAAGGTGCTGCAGGACATGGGCCACCACAGGGCCCTGCAGCTCTTCCAGAGTCCAGCTCAAGGCCAGTTGCAAACGATTCAAGGCAAGTGCAAACTCCAACAAGTGTAATGATGACTGTAATGACTCTTTGTTCACTTAGTTAAATGCAGAGCAAATCAGAGGGTGATGGTTATTTTTGGATAAACATGTGGCTGTGGGGTAGTTAGTTAGTAGTAAGCGTGGGCCAATATTCAGTCATATTGACTATCGCCATATACAATTTTTTTTCATAATATAATAATTATTATTCTTTTGTTTTGCAGTTCTGCACTGCTGCCAACTCCAGCCCTTATTTCTTTGCTTTGGTTATTGTACAGGAGAAAGATGAAATAGAATGATGAAACTATATATTATAAAATCACCTGGAAAATAAAATACAATAATATAATTATGTATTAGTAAAAAAAAAAAAAAAAAAAACAACCAAAAAATAAAATACAACAGTATAATAATGGATCAAACAGGTTCTATTAGTGTTGACAGCTGCAGTGTGTTTGTCAGACAACGTCACAGTTATAAAATCAGGATTTGCCCATAGGTGGTCCAGACATATACTAGGTTCTGACCTGGTCTTGTTAAAAGAAGGGTTGAACCAATTTCTATTTTTTTTATATATAAAATATCTGCACATCTCACATCTCTGTGTGGAATTAACTGGGATGAACATGTGGGGATCTTGAGGCTGTAATTGCATGTGAATTTCTATCCACAAGTGGGAACAGTCATGTATCAACATTTTTATTTTAGCTTTTGCAGATTTTAATTTGATTCTTCTTGAAGGTTTTGTGTTGTAAAAAAAAAAAAAATAATAAATGAACTTTTACATTTCTTGAAATGATTCTTATGTAAGTGGGTCAGTGAAACTAGTCGAAGCAGCGTCAAAGCACTGGTCTGCTCCCACCAGTAAGATTGGAAAAAACTTACAGATAACCATGATATGTGTCTCTTGATGGCTAACCACTGCCAGAAAGTTGATGTTGAGCCTATTGGCTTTACTGTACACAAAGTCTCACAATCAACAAGTTACATGAAGTAGACCATAAAGCCATTGGTGGTACAGTTAAGGTCAAAAGATAGAAAATGGCTTTAAAGTGATTTAAAGTGAAGATTTAAAGTGCAGCAGCTGCCTGAGAGTTTGACTTCAGGGGAAACACACTTCCTTGTAACTTGTTTGTAATGAAGCTTGTTGAAGTCAAAGTTTATTGTAGTTCTCTTTGTACACAGTGGCAAGTGAAGTTCACATATATGTTTTCAACTTACTCCAACAGGAGTAATTGGGGTTAATTGTTGTTAATGCAGGATTGCAAACAGCTGTGAGACTGGATGAGTAGGTATGTGGAGAGTGTTGGAGGGAAATTATATTACTGACGAAATAAAAAAACCCTTTGTTGCTTCCTCTTTGTGGTGCATGCCTGATGTCAGCAAACCACATTGATGCGCATTTAACTTTTTAATATTTGGACAATGTCTCTATTTCAGAGTCAAAGTCACCCCCCAAGCATCAACACACAGAGCGTGAAACTAAAGTGAATAAGAATAAGGAATCCCCCCAAGAAGAGGAGCTTTCTTCGAGTCCTGGTAAGTGAAGGGAAGATTATAATGGAGACCTAATGAATTCTTGTTACCCTACCGTAAGGTGTAATTTTAGTGGAATTCCCCTTTCCACGAAGGTTGAACTTTGACTGACCACGTGTGATTTTCAGCACATATGTGTGAGGCAGTGTGACGTCACATCTGTCTGTCTGTCTGTCTGTCTGTCTCTCTGTCTGTCTGTCTGTCTGTCTGTGTATTTCAGTGTCCACCGGAGAAAACCAGCCATCCGTTATCACCTTCCAAGACATCAGGGATGGAACCCGAGGTTTCCACCATGAAATGAGAATTGCAGAGGGACATTTTTCTGATATCTACAGAGCATGGATAGGAAATAAAACCTTTGCAGTCAAGCTTTTTAAACAGGTGATTATTGACTCTCTTAAAGGAACAGTGACATTTTGGGAAATAGACTTTTCTTAATTAAGTTCGTAATTTTTCACAGTAAATCTGAATATCTGGGGTGTAAGGCTAATTCAAATGTATTCCTCATCCATCATTCTCCAGGTCAATAATGTGTCCTGGAAGAAGCTGTGGGATATCTTCACTAAAGAAATGGAAGTTCATCATTTGTACGTACAAACCCTCACTCTCAAAATACCTTTTCCAAGTGTGTCTGATAGTGTTTTCAATATTTAATGTGCTGACATGTTCCAGATATCAACATCCGAACATCGCAGACTTGTTGGGCTGTTTTTCTGACGAGGGCCACTACTGTCTGCTCTATCCTTACCTCCCCACTGGATCGCTTTCCCACAGACTACACCATCAGGTAGGATTCGCAATGACTTGCTGCAGTTGTCTGTCCATTATGAAGTCATTGTGAAAGGACTTCCTGTTTGTGATTCAATCACCAAGCCAGAAAATCTAACAGGAAGTTCACATGCGATCAGCGGTTTTGCTTTTCTAAAACTTTGCAGAACTTAGAGGTTTTTATTATGAAAATTCAAACAAAGAAGAATAAAAATAGAACAAGTTTACAATGACGAAAAAACCAGCCAAGTTTTACTGTGTATTTTCTATCTTCTGGGACAAATCTGGACTCAACCACACCTGTTTGGTGGATGCATGACATCTTTTTTTTGTGCGTCATTTAAAGCAACATTATGCAGCTGAATAACAGCTTCAACATCATCTTGTAACCGTGAGAATGGCACCTCTTTCTTTCCCACTCTGCGCCCTGACCGCCTGCTCTTGCACTGTATTATTTGGGTTCAGCAGATACGATCAAGAGTATGTAACACTTTACAGCACCATATCACACAACTATGGCTCTTCAGCTTGCTATAAGGAGAAGCTAGCTTCTCAGCGTGGCAGAGGCTAGCTCCTAGCATCTACATGTTGGCACACAACTGCTGCGGGTTCAGATGTTTTCAGTCAGTCCGATTAGCTGAATGCTAATTTGTCATGAGTAGACAGCGTGATTGCTGATTTGTGTTTGTTGTCTGAGCGATTGATAGGCTTCGTTTTCTGTATATGAGCTGTTAGCTTCCAGGGGAAGGCTACGCTGCCTCCTGTACCTTTGACCTGGGTTGTGAAGTGCTGTGCTAGTCCTTATGTCATGCTTGTCTGTGAAGGCTTTCACATCCATTTTGCCCAGTTAATTTAGCTACTGTAGCTGTTTAAAAGCAGATTTTTGTGTCATAGTTAAAGTGGTATGTTGTCACTGTACAGGACGGAGAGCATCCTCTGACTTGGCAGGAGCGTCTCACAATCATCAAGGGAGTTGCGAAAGCTTTGCATCACCTCCATACGGCCCAGCCCTGCCCAGTGATCTGTGGCAACATCTCCAGGTACAAGCCACTAAACACACACTCACTTCACACTCTGGAGACACTCTGTGACTCTGCTCTGAGAAGCTTGTCCAAGTCTGAGATTACATTCCCATTCACTTGATATACCTTATATGTGGTATACATATATTACCCTGTTATATTGGTTTTAAAGGGTCATACCACATGGCTTCATCATTGTTGGCTTTGGGACCTCCACTGTTAGTTGCCTTCTCTTCCGTCAGTGTTGTCTCTTTGCTGTCTGCGGCGTTCAGAGAGTGACACAATGTCTTTTAATGGCTTCTCCTCACAGTGCTAACATACTGTTGGACGACGCCCTGCAGCCCAAGCTGTCTAACTTTGGGTTGGCTCGTCTACGTCCTCATTCAGCCAATCAGAACTGCACCATCACTCTCGACACGAGTTTCCACAGCAACCTGGGATACCTCCCTGAGGAGTACATCCGAGATGGCAAGCTTTCCTTCAGCCTGGACGTCTACAGCTTTGGAATGGTGATTGTATGAGATCATATATGCCAAGCTAGACTTTCTCTATTCGGTGTATCAGCTGGGTGTTTCATCGGTAGGTTGTAAAAGTTTACAGCAGGAAAAATTACAGCAACAGCAAAACAAAAGCAAAGATAGTTTCACTCTCTTTTAACTCTGTTTTTGGTCTCCACCAGTTCCAGAGGGAAATATCTGGCTCTGGAGCAGCTTAACGCTCTGCTATTTTTCACCAGCTAGTCTCTGACTATGTGTGTGTGCTGTGCTCAGGAGGTTGTGTGTAGTGTGATTTTAGGGAAGTGAGTGTGAATCATAAGTAAAGTTTATGTTAAAACCAAAACAAGAAGTTGAAATATTCTGATGCCCTCCATAGAGCTGAGGAGAACTGCGGTGAGTCTGGTGATAACTCTCTGAGGGACACCTTTCACTTTACATGCTTTCAATATAAGAATATGAATTTAGCAACTTCCCTATATGAAATATATGTATATATACTGTATAATTGAAAAAACACATATGTAAAAATTATATATGAAACCTATTAGAAGTTGGAACAATTTCATATATTGGCATATATATGTACCCAATACAAATATATATATGTTTATGTATATATGCTTATATTTTAGACAAACATAAATATATATCCATCCCATAGCCGGTCAGTATATGTTGATGTTATATACAGAAGGGTCTTAAAGTCTAAGACCACTTCCCCTGAATGTCAATAAGAATATAATAATATTAATTAATTAATAAGAAAAACATAAGCATATAGAATTCATATATGTATGTTGTTTTAATAATCTTGCATATGTAAATTAAATGTATTGTTAACATACAGTATATGGTTGCAAAATTCATCATATAGATATTTTAATATATGTACATACATGTCATAAACGTATATCTTCATATATCCACAGCATGTATATAACACATGATGATAATATAGGTGGCATATTTGGCAACATCACTCTGGAGAGTAGTAGAGGGGGGGTATTAAAGCACCCATTTCCCCTGTTTTTGGGTGTAAATGATTGATAGGGACCAACATCTTTGTAACCGGTTCTATTGAGCAATAACGGCATACCCAGAACAGATGCTGCAATGTAATCACATGGTGCCTTTGTACATCCACTAAAAGTGTTTGTTGTCCCACTGCCTCGCTCACATTGTTATTATAAGTGTCTGACAACATTATGGACAGGATTCCTGCAGAGATCAACCATTTTTAGGAGGAAGTTCCTCTTTGTTTAACCAGGAACAACCTCTATATCGGTCTGTTCAAAACTGCCAGACTCCATTGACAAAAACCAATCATTTGACCTCACAGAAGTTGCTGGTTTACTGCTACTCAATCAGTGAGTTTGTTTGTGTCTTTTATTTAAGTAAAAGTATTAGACAAAGAAAAAACATGGGGAAGTTAGGCCCATGGAGTTCTCCTTAAAACAGCAGAAATTACAAGCAGCAAATAGAGTTATGAAATATGTGCTGTATATACTGTTTATACAGTTTATACAGCACATATTTCCTAATAGTTTAAATGTTACTGTGCTGAAAACAGGACTATGATTTCTAATGGAAACATTATTCATGCATTGCCACTAATCCCAGTTTGCTTGATCTCAGGTGATAATGGAAACAGTAACAGGACGGAAGGTCATAGAGGATGGACCTAAACAAACACTGCTGGTGAGTTCAACACTGAAGTAGCAATAGTAACTTCACTTTTTATGAAGCCCTTATCTATATGCTATATGACAATGTCACACAGATCAACCAAGAAAATGAGAACACATTTGTAATCTATCGTTGTCAGTATAACCGCCCTGTAAGAAATCCTGCCTCTATGAATCATTATCAGTTTTCTGTGAGACTGTGCCCGATTCGGGCTGATTCAGGTCTGTGGTCACTTTTATCTGGTTACATTATCTGGATAATGATATTCTGATTATAAGCCTTTGCATTTATACCAAGTATTAATAAGCATCCAGTCGCACTTAGACACATTCTCTGTGCATTTACAGCTGCATCAATGTGTTTTCCATTTATCTGGGAACAACATCCAGGATATGGCATCAAATAACCCCGATTTAAAATAATTATATTGAAGTTTCCTACTGTTATGATCACATACATAGTTTCCTGCATTATGGCTGCTTACAGCAGCTCATTTAATGGTTTATGTATGTGTTATACTTACCAAACATGTCCTCTCTCGGTCCCTCTCTGTCTCTGTGTGTCTCTTTCCTCTCTCAGAGGAATTTGCTCGTCTCTGAGGTGGAGGACAGCGGTGGTGTGGACTCTTGTCTGCAGTTTTTGGACAAGGCGGCCGGTCGGTGGCCGACCGCCTTGGCCCTCAGCCTACTGACTCTGGCCTTGGACTGCACTGCGAGCCGCCACCGCCACAGACCGAGCATGGAGAATGTGAGCGTTAATAGTTCATTCTGGACTTTGAGGATCAGCATCTGTAATAAAATATTTATATAGTTTTTCTCAATTGTCTTCAGGTACTTCGGACACTGAGCCAGCTGCTTCCTCCGCCCACGTGCCCGCTTGCAGATCAACCCCACAGCCTGGATGATGGGGCCGCTGTGAATGCCCAGCAGAGCCCCTCATCCTCCTCCCTCCCTGTGGAGCACGATGAGCAGCACAGCCTCCCTGGGGCTCCAGGACAGGCAGGGCCCTGTGAGTGCAGCCAGTCGGAGGTGACGTACCTGAGTGACAGCGTGGGATCTCGGGTTGAGGCAGCGGTGGACCTGTACGGCAGCTGGCCTGTACAGTGCAGCTGCCCGGCCGAGCCCGGTGGTCTGGCCTGCGAGGACTGCAGGGCCAACGGGTACACGCCCTACCACACAGAGAGTCCTCAGAGTAAGTCGTCGTAAGATACTCAGTCCCTCACTACAGAGGGGAGAGCAGATGTCCTCCTCCCCAAACCTGCATATCACACTTGACCATCTAAAATGTATCAGATGGGTGAGTCAACTTTACCAGGTGCCTCCTAGAGCTCAGGAAAAACCCAAAATACTTTACCCAACAAGAATTTTCCTTTTTGGTCTGTGTCAGCACTTTCACTTTCACTTTTGGAGACAGTCAACAAACATTTACAGCATGTTTGATAATGATTTAAAGACACGTTGATCCTCTAACTGCATTGGGGTTACAGTGATCTCCGCTCAACTGTCCCATCTCAGCCAAATCAGACATCGCTCTGTCTAATTATGTCTCCATGCCGGCGACAGCCAGAGCTGGATTCTGGGTTGTCCATCCGTCAGTCACGTTTTTGTGAACCTACCTTTAGACATGTTAGCATTTGATTGGCTGAAAGGGTGGGGACTATCTGTGCACTTACTGCACAGACACAGAGGAAGTGAGAGCGGATCAGTGAGCTGACAACTGTCAGTCATCAGTGTCAGTTCAGACCTCACCCATGGGAGAAAATGTATTATTTCAGATGACTCCATGTCCTCTGAGCTTTTTCACCAACCAGAGCGTCGTAATAGGTAGTTAACGAACCATTGAGCAGCCGCAGTGATTTTAAATGAAAACCTGCTAACTAGCTAATGTCACCAGCCTTTCATCATATGACTGTTAATACTGATGCATCACTGGATTAGCAGCATTTTACTGCTGGAGCTGAGCAAGGTGGAGCAAGGAGAAAATGGAAAGTGCAGCACTGGTAGAGCTACTGAAAATAAACATGTTGATGTTGCAATGGATGCATGTTGGATGCAAAAATATTATTTGTTTTTTTCTCTTTTCAGTTAAGAACTCATTTCCCAACGTTAGAATTTGGTGGTCAAAGGTCAAAGGTCACTGTGACCCACAAGACATGTTATTTGGCCATAACTCGCAAATTCATCCACTAATTATGACACAATGTGACACAAATGTCTAATAGGATAAAAATGATGAAGTGATGACATTTCGTATCCAAAAGGTCAAAGGTCAACCTCACTGTGACATCATACTGTTCTATAAAAACACTTCTGGCCATTATTCAGCACTGTAACTCAGGAAGCAGAGAGGTGGTAATTCTGTTTCTATGATAATGATGTAATATGATGTGTTTAAATCAGATCGGCTGATCTCACTAAACCTCCTTGTTAAGGGGGACATACATAAAAATAAATCACTGCAATCACTGACATTTTTATTTATTACATGTGGAATATATTGTGTGTATGCTGGCCTGATAAAACTCACGAGCTGTTGCGTTGTGTGTGTTTCAGCTGACCTCAGTGTGGTGGAGAACGAAGCCAAGGAGAGGCTGAGGAACAAACTGAGTCTTTATGACAGAGGGCTGATTCACACAGAGGAACTGTTCTCTGAGGCAGGACTGCAGTAAA